>NW_025765265.1:0-215158 GCF_003918875.1 Haliotis rubra
CTCCATTGCCGAGCCACGGATATCAGACAATCTGATTTAGACGCTTAGCTCCAGCTTCGTGAGTTTAGTTTTACGCCGCTTTGAGCAATACTCCAGCAATATCACGGCGGGGAACATCATAAATGGGCTTCACACATTTTACCCAATTGGACTCAAACTCGGTTTTTGGCATGACGAGCGAACGTCTTAACCACTGGGCTACCCCACTGCTCCTTCGTTAATAAGGAAATCCACCTAACGCTTCTAGTCATTGGGTTAAAGAGAGAGTTAAAGTGTCGGGGTAGAATAACTGATTTTAATGAGATTACCCTTTATTACTAATATCATTGAAGACCTAGTTCACTTAATCTGGGCTTCATTCTAGAAGGCTATGTTAGTGACATATTGGCCCATTCGTTATTGCTGACCGGCCAGTTAGAGAGTGAGAGGTTAAATTGGGCTCGACTTCTTACAACATACTGCAATTTTCACTTCGTTGATCGAATGTATTAGAGTCCAATTGAAACGTTGGCTCCTGTTTTCAGTGAGAAAAATGCCATGTCTTTCAAAGAGAGAGAGAGAGCTTTCTAGAAACGCGACCCAGACTGAGTTTAATCTCTTTGGTGTGAGAAATGGGTCAATTCTTTTGAACATTTATAGGATTATAGACGTAGCTGACTTAATACCTTCACTGTTACCGCAGTTAGGACATTTTAACACGTGTTTTTGTTCTTCATTACAAAGTCATGTAACGTTTATTTCTTTTATGCTTACATCAATATGACATTAAAAAAAATACTAAAATCCGATATAAAACTTGGGCACGTGTCAGAATATACGGTATTCTACATTATAAAAGTGGAATATATTTGATGGTTTGCAACCAATTATATACATTTATTCAACCATACAATAGAATTATCCATATTATAGTTGAGTATTACCTTTATTCACAGGAAAGACAGTTCATATTTTGATGATGATGATGCATCAGGCCATTTAGCAGAAAATGGACAAAGGAGAAATTGCCTGTATGTTCTTTGTTTTTTAATCTTTTTTAGAATCGATATTTTCTTGACACAGATAATGACAAACTATTTTCAGACTAACTGTACGTATTGCAAAGTTCACATACGCAATAATTGTAACTTTAAGTGTGTGGCCTGTGTATGGAACACAAGTCCCAAATCAGTTGAAGTTAATCAACGTTGGGAACGGAATCTTTGGATGAGTAAGTTTGTTTGACAGCTTGACTCCTGAGAGTTTCTGGGACTTAGAACTCTGAGAATTGGTGTTCTGTCCTGCCCTACAATGAAACATGTTTGCGTTCTAACATTAGGCAAGTGAGTTTGTTCCAAATTGCCTCTGTGAAATGGAGTGCAATTGCCTCTGTTCACCCAGCAGAAAATGGGTACCCGGTGGGATAAGTCTGATCTTGGGTTATCCGGGTTAGAGTGTCAATTATGCCCATAGGACATGTCCATGCGGCGGGGAGTTCAGCGCTATATAAGTGGCCAAATTATAATTCTACCATGACTTCAGTAAACACTGGATTGTGATTGGTTAATTAAAGTCATTCAGAGGTATATAATCACGTTATACAGGTCTCTGTTTTCCGTGCGCAATCATACATGGTTTACAGTAATGCACTATTTTTTTGTATTCCCGAGTCTTAAATTTCTAACATTAGATTGACATTATTTTAGACCTCAAATGATTCCTGCCCATGTCCAACATGTGCATGCAGCACAAACCACATGGTGATTCTGAACACCCCAATTTGAAGTTATCTCCCTTATTATTAAGGCTGACATTAAATTAGCACCTCTTCAAAAAATGAAATGCAGCATTCAAACCTATGAAATAGAAATAAACCTTTTAACCATTACAACTAATTAATATTGCAGAATACTGGTGCAATATGAAAAGGTAAAGAAGTGGAAATATTATTAAATAATTTGTTTACTTCCTTAACCAATTGAGTCATTATAACTGAAATAAATGGAAATCAACATTTTGACCATTACAATAACCCTGTGTCTTCTTTCACTAGTAAACGTCACTCTGTGGATATAACTGACGCCCGGCTGAACCCCATGTTGCATAGGAACAGCTCGACGTTGTCTGTAACGTCACCGTACTCAGCGTTCGCCGACGTGCACCGGTTGGGAGGACAGGTAGAAGAGCTCACCAAGGTCGTGGAAACCAAGATGGTATGAATAATGAACATTCAACTCTTGTCTTATTGAGGGGACGTAAATGGGAGACATTGCAAAATTACATACAACTGTTCCATCATTGTAGGGTCGTAGAGATTATACCATCCGATCGTTCTGTCATTATAGGACTGTGCCCATATTGTATTCTCGCAGTATAGATTATAATGATTGTAGAATAGCATTCGTCCGTCCCTTTGTGTATTGTCTCGTTGATTATAATGATTGTAGAATAACATTCGCCCGTCCCCTTTTGTATTGTCTCGTTGATTATAATGATTGTAGAATAACATTCGTCCGTCCCTTTTTGTATTGTCTCGTTGATTATAATGATTGTAGAATAACATTCATCCGCCCCTTTTTGTATTGTCTCGTTGATTATAATGATTGTAGAATAACATTCATCCGTCCCCTTTTGTATTGTCGCGTTGATTATAATGATTGTAGAATAACATTCGTCCGTCCCCTTTTGTATTGTCGCGTTGACTATAATGATTGTAGAATAACATTCGCCCTTCCCCTTTTGTGTTGTCTCGTTGATTATAATGATTATAGAATAACATTCATCCGTCCCTTTTTGTATTGTCGCGTTGATTATAATGATTGTAGAATAACATTCGTCCGTCCCCTTTTGTATTGTCTCGTTGATTATAATGATTGTAGAATAATATTCGTCCATCCCCTTTTGTATTGTCGCTTTGATTATAATGATTGTAGAATAACATTCATCCGTCCCCTTTTGTATTGTCGCGTTGATTATAATGATTGTAGAATAACATTCATCCGTCCCTTTTTGTATTGTCTCGTTGATTATAATGATTGTAGAATATCATTCGACCATCCCCTTTTGTACTGTCTCGTTGTTGATTTTAATGATTGTAGAATAGCATTCATCCGTCCACTTTTGTACTGTCTCGTTGATTATAATGATTGTAGAATAACATTCATCCGCCCCCTTTTGTATTGTCTCGTTGATTATAATGATTGTAGAATAACATTCATCCGCCCCCTTTTGTATTGTCTCGTTGATTATAATGATTGTAGAATAACATTCATCCGTCCACTTTTGTACTGTCTCGTTGATTATAATGATTGTAGAATAACATTCGACCATCCCCTTTTGTACTGTCTCGTTGTTGATTTTAATGATTGTAGAATAACATTCATCCGTCCCTTTTTGTATTGTCTCGTTGATTATAATGATTGTAGAATAACATTCATCCGTCCCTTTTTATATTGTCTCGTTGATTATAATGATTGTAGAATAACATTCATCCGTATCCTTTTGTATTGTCTTGTTGATTATAATGATTGTAGAATAACTTTCATCCGTCCCCTTTTGTATTGTCTCGTTGATTATAATGACTGTAGAATAACATCCATCCGTCCCCTTTTGTATTGTCTCGTTGATTATAATGATTGTAGAATAACTTTCATCCGTCCCCTTTTGTATTGTCTCGTTGATTATAATGATTATAGAATAACTTTCATCCGTCCCCTTTTGTATTGTCTCGTTGATTATAATGATTGTAGAATAACATTCATCCGTCCCCTTTTGTATTGTCTCGTTGATTATAATGATTGTAGAATAACATCGAACCGGTCTCTTATTGTAGAGACCATAGCAAAATAACTGTACGATATTATTCTATAATTGAAGGGTCGCAGAGATTAGACTGTATTGCGATATTTTGGACACATAATAAGGGTATGGTCGTAGAATGAAGATGTTTAACCGGCTGCTTATATTTGGGTAGCAGACATTTTATTTTTATGATTGTAAAATTAGCATTCATATGTTCTCTTATTAAAAAGCTTACTTATTACCACATGACAATCTTTTAATGTAGGATCGCAGGTATTGCTATGGTGTCGTTGTAGAATAACATTCAACCGCCCCGTAGGGTCAGGCAAATTAAATGTAGAATAACATTCAACCGCCCCGTAGGGTCAGGCAAATTAAATGTTGAATAAAGGTTACGATGATCATAAAGGCATGTAAATATAGTAAACATTCAACCGTTCCCATATGAAGAAGTCGTGGACATGTTATTCTATATTACCCATCAAATGTGTAGACTCACTTGTGTAAATGTAGCCACTTACTTCTGGCAACTGTTCTAAACTAGATTTTGCAACAATATTCGATACTGTTTAAAGGTACTGTTTACACATGTTCTGGCTAGCTATTCTCGAAACGTTCGTAGCCTTACGAACTCCTTAAACCCATTCTTAATGCCCCTATTCCACACAGACCACGAATCCCACGAATCGCCACGAATTGATAAATTTGAGGATTCGTGAGAATTCGTGCTGATTCGTGGAATTGTACAACTTTTCTGCGTCCATTCGTGAAACTCTACGATTCATTTACGATACAGGTACGATACAGGTACGAATATTCGTGGGATTCGGCTGGAATCGCACGCATATGGTCAAGAATTCACTACGATTTACAAGAATCTATTACGAATACTGCCCGAATATTAGGAATCACTTACGAATCAGTTAAGAATAGGCCGAATGCACGTACGAATCGGGTACGAATAAATGAATTCGTGACTACTCTTGACAATTCGTGGGAGATAGGTATAAAAGGGTCGTCACCCTTGTTTGGGTATCAGTTCCAAAATGGATGTTCAACGTAGAGCAGCTGTCGTATTGGCCCTGGAACTGGAGTATCAACACCAGCTGCTGATCACTATAAGAAGACTGTTTCGAAGGAGGAGGAGAAGAGCACCCAGGTGGTGGGTTAGACCGTGGCTGACACCAGATAGAAGACTAGAATATGGTCACTACAACAGACTGATGCAAGAGCTGAGGATGGAAGATGAGAATGCATTTGCCAACTATGTGAGAATGCCACCCCACATGTTTGATGAGCTCCTCAACAGGATTAGCCCAGTCATCCAGAGTAGGGACACTCATATGAGACCAGCCCTAGATGCCGGAATGAAGCTAGCCATGACTCTCAGACACCTGGCTACAGGAGACCGGTATCACACCATCCAGTATGACTTCCGGTGTGGCTACAGCACAGTGGTATGGATTGTGCAGGAAGTGTGTCAGGCCATCATACAGGAGCTGAAGGATGAAGTCATGCCACTGCCAAGGACCCAGGAGGACTGGAAAGACATTGCCCAGCAGTTCCAATATCGCTGGAATGTTCCTCATGCCCTGGGGGCCTTAGATGGCAAGCACATAGCCATCAGGAAACCACACAACTCAGGCAGTGTCACTACAAAGGGTTTTTCTCCGTGGTGCTGTTGGCCCTGGTGGATGCGGACTATAAATTCATCTGGATAGACACTGGTGGAGAAGGTCATCAATCCGACGCACAGCTGTTTGGTGCTTCAGAACTGAAAGAGTGCATTGATGGCAACACCATAAACTTCCCGGACAGCGATCCCCTGCCAAATGATGACAGAGACACACCCTACTACATCCTGGGGGGATGATGCTTTTCCTCTGAGGACTTTTCTCATGAAACCCTATGACAGGAGGGGTCTGGACAATGACATGCTGGTGGCCAACTACAGATTATCCAGGGGCAGACGTGTGGTGGAGAATGGTTTCGGAATACTGGCCAACAGATGGAGATGCTTCCTGGGCACCCTGGAACAAGGACCTGATGTGGTGCGGCTACTGGTGGAGACAGGAGTCATCCTCCACAACTTACTGAGGATCAGATTCCCTGCTATTGGCAATGCAGATGTGGACCGGGAGGATGAGGACCACAACAACATCCCTGGTGCCTGGAGGGCAGACCAACAGGTGGAGGAGATACCCCAGTTCCAGGCACCCAACAGAGACAATCGTGAGGGCAAAGTGATGAGAAACTATCTTAAGGCCTACTTTAACAGTGAAGCAGGTTCAGTTCCGTGGCAAGACAGACAGGCAGGAGTGAATGTTAACTGAATGATAAATGTTGATATTTCATGCTAAAATTATGTTAATAGTGTTTATTAATGCTCATTAGCGCTAATAAAATGTTTATGAAAACAAGAGACCCAAGAGGGCTTGTATTGCTCTACTGACTACTGGCACAACAGCTCGCTCCTTCACTATATTAGAATTTCTGCTTTATGTCATGAATGTTTTGTTTTTTGCAATCTTCACATTGCCCCAATCCATCTCTCAATATCTCTGCTCGGACCATGCAAACAAAAACAAACTTTTTTCTTTTTTATATCTTTTTTTCAAGTTTTATTGGTATTATATGAAACTGAAAGATAGAAATGCTTATCTAAGTACATTCATATCATAATCATATCATATCAAACAAAAACATAAACTCTTTGAGAGGAATTTTTAGACATAAACATATCACTAAGAGCACCCAGCTAAAAGCACACGGTCTAAGATGTACACAGCTAAACACACAGTCTATGGAGTGGAGAGTGTGGACCTGTCAAGCTGAGCGGTTGCCGTCGAGATCTGTGACCCGAGTGGCAACTGCTGTGGGGCTGATGTCCATCAGTATCTCAGACAGGTTGAATGATGCTTCCTGCTGATGCTCCGAGGCACTGGAGGACGACCGGGGCTGCTGGCTCTGGGCAGGAGGCACCAGGTTGGTGTAGGTAGCTGTCTGTGATGACCTTTGACGGGGCAGTTCCTGTTGGCTTGGAGACTGGCTGTATCCTGGGAACTGCCTGTCGACCCAGGCTGGCTCCTGTGAGTGCCACACCGACCCATCTGGGGCCACCGGTCTGGACTGCCACTGCGAGGGGTCTCGCTGCCACTGCTGGTACAGTTGAGGAGGTGTTGGTGCTGATCTTCCTGCTTCCAGATCTGCCTGCTTCTCAGCGTTGAACAGAAGGTCAAACATGGCCTTCTGTACGTCACGGTAGATTGACTGGGGCAGGTTCTGGAAAGCATGCCCGAGGTACTCCGCGAACTTTAACCTCTCTGGATGGGGGACCTCAGGCACAGAAGGCGCTTGCAGGATCTGTAACAGCTTCTCCTGACGGTCCTTGCAGGTGTGCAGCTCCTGGTCTAAGGTTTCGGCCCCCATTATTTTGCCCCTGGATCCGCTGGTGCTGGACACGGTCACACTCGTTCTCCCGGAAGTGGTGGTGGACGGTGTGGTGGTCACTGGATACTGTGGCTCCTCTTCCTGGAACTCATCACACTGGCTGGTGGTGGCGCCACTCCGGAAGCTCTGGACTATGCGTTGGGTGACATGTCCGATGTGGGGCATCAGGAACTGGAATCTGGTCCATATCCACTGTTGGCGGTCTGTCATCTCAACAGATGCCTGACCAACCTTCTTCCTCCTGAGTTTCCCTATCTGGGTACGGATGCTCTCAAAAAATGTAGTCAGTGCCTTCATCTCCTTCCCCATCTCCTGGGCCAGATCTTCCCACGCCTTATTCTTTTTAGAGACACAGAGGTGGTCTAACCGCCTCTTGTTGTAGATGAAGTCATTCCTCTCAAGGAAGAGGGCCACATCCTCTTGTTCGTCCTCTGTGAGGTTGGACAAGAACCTGGCTTTCTTACTCTTATACTGGGAAGAAGCTGCTAGGTCATCATCACCAACATCACCAACATCACCAGCCACTGACTCACCAGCCACTGACTGAGCTGCTGAATCTGCCACATTGTTTTCCACTTCTGGAGCTGGTTCATCTTCCAGTGGAGGGGTAGCTACTCTTGTGGGGGTTGGGGGTGATGTGCTGCCTTCTTCTCCCTCTTCCCTGGTTCTCTTGCTTCTCTTCCCTCTCCCCTTGCCCTTACTTGCAGCTTTTCTTGGCATCTTGCTTATACGTGGATACTTGGCACAATCGTCAGCAGCTAATGACCGGAAGTGAATGTTAAACTCCTTATATACCCAATTTAATGTCGTAGCTCATTCGTAGGTAGTTCTTACTTGCTTCGTAACTGCTTCGGCGTGAATTTGTGAGATTCCTGACAGATTCGAAGCCGATTCGTGGTCAAACCACAAACTGACGAATACACGAATGAGTTAAGAATACCTAATAATTGATTACGATTTGGTTACGATGCCTAAGAATGCACTACGAATTTGTTACGAATCAACTACGATTATTTTTAATCAGGAGTTCGTGGCCAAAATTTTGAACAGTTCAAAACTTTTGCCACGAATTCCCGATTACTCAAGAACTGCAAGAACTGACTACGACTATATTACGAATTAGTTAAGAACTTCGCGAACTGATTACGATTCAACTACGAATACTCAAATTTGTCAATTCGTGGCAATTCGTGGGATTCGTGATCTGTGTGGAATAGGGGCATAACACAATGGCTACGATCCAAGTTACGAATTCTTAGGGCTGCGAACGTTTCGAGAATAAGGGCCCTGGTGTCTTGTAAAACAAATTCGTAACGTTGAAAAGATTATTGTCAATAAATGGTGAAACTCAGTGAAAATTGACGAATTCTTAACAAAACTCAACACCAAGACGCAGCTGTTCACATGCACGATATTTGCACATGCTTTTCAGCAATTTGATGCATGATCATCGTACAACCCAACTGCATAAGGTTTCCAGGTGGTTCCCCCAAGTTGTAGAGAAATTCATCTTCGATGTAACCATATTATATACATAATAGATAGTGAGTTCTTTAAGGGAGTCTAAACTTTTGATGGGTAGTATAACTTTACTTGTAGCGCCATGAGCATACCAGCTGGCGTGGAGATTGGCGCGTTACAAATTCACTCATTATTATGATTATAATTATTATTATTATAATGTGTGTGGGTTGTAAAGACAGCAATGGGGACTTTAAAACATTAATTGTAAACATGTGACGATTTATCACGCTTTAGTATAATCTCTGTTTCCAGGCAACGCTAGAAGAGGCGTATGCAGGCAGCTTACTTCGGTTGGACAAACTGACCTCTGTCCAGGAGACTCTTGTCAACCTACTGCAGGATAATCTCAAACTTCTACAGGTAATATATGGAGTGGGTGAGGAATATTTTATGTCGCCTTTAGCAATATTCAAGCTATATCACAGCGGGGGACACCATCACTTGGATTCACACATTTTACACATGTGGGGAATCGAACCTGGGTCTTCTGCGTGACGGGCGAACGCTTCAACCACTAACCTACCCCACCGCCCCCTTATGATGAAGTCGCGGAAATGTTGTTGCGGGTTGTAAAGACACCAAAGGGGACTTTAAAACATTAATGTGATGATTTTATAATCTCTGTTTCCAGGCAACGCTGGTAGAGGCGTAAGAAAACAGTTAATACCAGAACAATGAAAATTATAAAGCGCTCCCTGTTTTAGTTTAATGTAAATGTCTTGCGTTATGTGACAGGCAGATCCGGGTTAGAAATGATCTTCAGCAACCAATGCCTGTTTGAAGAGGCAGCTATCAGGTCCGACATATGTTATTTTGACGGACATATCGATTATACTTTTACAGATGAACATAGTGCTTTACACCGAACACAAACAAAACAGATGCGTTTGCTGACAACTGCAAATGTGCAAATGTGATCTGACCAAGACATCTTGAAATGCTTCGTTGTAGGTGGAAGGGACAGTAAGGTAGCCCAGTGGTTAAAACGATCAATAAGGTAGCCCAGTGGTTAAAACGATCTCTCTTCATGGCGAAGGTCCGGGTTCGATTCCCAAATATATATAACGTGAGAAGCCCGTCTATTGCTGGAATATTGTTGAAAGCTTCGTGAAATATTACTCACGATAGAGTGGGATCCTAGGTACAGAGTTCGATTCAGCTTGGTTGATGCATGTCATCGTAACACAGTTGTTCATGATGTCAATCACTGGATTTATCTGGATCAGAATCGACTATTCACAGATCTACGTCTTTTAGCTGGAATATTGCTCAGTGCGGCGTATTAAGATATTTTAAGATTAATATTTTATTGATCTGTTTTATATATTTTCATTTGCAGTCGCAGGCTAAGGCATCCCCCGATGCTTCTAACTGGGAACATACGACGGCGTTATAACGGTACTCACAAGCTGGTGGTACAGAGGTGACGTAGCACCATACACGTTGTCCAACGTTGTCCGTAACTTGGAAACCAACCACTCCGCAGCTACGAAAGTAAAAGCTCTGCAACCAAGAAACCAAAAGCACTGCAACGAAGAAAGCAACATCTTTGCAACTATGAAAGTATCAGCTCCGTATCTAAGAAAGCAAAAGCCCTGCAAGTAAAAAAGGAACATCGCTGCATCTAAGAAAGAAACATCGCTGGATTAAAGAAAGAAAGATCTCTGCAATTTAGGAAGCATCAGCTTTGCATCTATGAAAGCAAAAGCGCTGCACTTAAGAAAGCAAACGCTCTGCATCTAGGGAAGCTAAGGCTCTGAAAAAGCAGTGATGATATCATGTACGATTGGCATCGTCACCATCATCCAATGAAGCTTATCAAGAACGTTGGAACGAAACCTGAAATATTATATCTTTCTATTGTTTCCACACACATACATCTGACTGATAGCGTCTGAATGAAAGGACACAAAGTGAGGGCCGTTAACAGGAGTGTTTAATTCGTTAGTATACGGACGTTTAAGCTATCAAGCCTTGGGAAACGGGAAACACTTTCAGGGAGGGATAATACTTTCCAATGAGGACGTCCGAATCTCAATGCTAGACATCACCTTCAACAGTTACCACAGCCAGACCGAGGGATCCTGGACGAGGGAACCAACCTCAATGAACTTGTCTCATGCAGTTTGTTGTTATTTTGTACATACTTCCATTGAAACTGACCATATTTGACATATTTTACACAACTTCACGTTTTCTTTGATCAGTATTTGCACCTTTGTTTCTTTTGGGTAGACATTAGTCACATTTGCCTCCTTCATATTTTCTTTCTCATTAGCCAATGACACCTTACTAAACTACTTTAATATACATTGATTATACCTATCTTAGAGCTTTTTGAGAGATATGTAGGTGTAGGTTTACGATTCAGATTTAAGCAGTTTAGAGATTTCATAAATTTTGGAACGTTACCTTTGACCATGTGTCGGCACATTGGGATTTGATGCCGTTGAAAAAGAGAGTCCAAGAAACTTCGCCATGGCGATTCCATGTAAGCATGGATACAAGGCCACACATTCAACAAAAACACAGCTGGAGGAAAAAGTTGAAAGTCTGGGATATATTTACCAGCTAGTACACTTCTCCTAACATGTGATTGTTGGTGGCCCCACTACCTAAGGTATTTGGCAGCCAGTATGCATCGCTTTACTTATAATTCTTGGTGATCCCATATTCGGCAACCAGTATACATTGCCTGGAAACTGTTGGTGGTCCCAGTACCTTGGTTATTTGGCAACCAGTGTACATCGCAAAGCTGGTGTTTGGGGATGGTCCCGGTACCATATATACTTGCCTGGTGTTTTAGGGGGATCCAATTTCAGTCTATGCTTGGCAATCAGTCTACATATCCTCTATGGTTGTTGAGGGTGGTTCCAAACATATTTACTAGCCAGTCGGGGAGTTTTATCTCTATTCCATTACATAGCGATTGCCGTATTACCTAATCCTGTCTAGTATACGAAGGGTGTTTGTTTTCACAAAACATTCATTGAGAATATGTGTCTACTCTGGTTAAAAACATTTTTATGTCATTCTGTTCTAATAGACTTGATATCTCAATGAATACTGGAACTGCTGTAAAGATGTCAACTTGCTTAGGACACATGATAACAGAAAGATATTAGAAAAACCAAAGGTTCTATTCATTATGTATTTTCGTCTGTTTTATATTCCTCAAAAAAGGCTGAGAGAGAGAGAGTTTTTGAGGCAATATATGTTATTTGGACTGAGATATCGATTGTATATTTTCAGATAAATATACTGGTAGTGTTTCGGCACCAAATGCAAACTGAATAAATGTGTTTGTTGACAACTGCAATTTTACTAAGACTTCTTACCAAGACAGTGACTGACTATCTTACCGTGGTTCGTTATAAATGGAGGCGAGGAAAGGTTAGATTTGTAATTAAATCAATCTCCCGTCATGTCGACAGTACGCGCTCGATTCCCACATGTGCATATTTATAACATGGGATGCGAGGTGGTTCTCCGATTCTTTGCTGGAATATTGTTGAAAAATTAAAATACTGCTCACGATAGAGAGTGAGATGTTTTAAGTCTACGATACCTTACAACGTGTTCTCTCTTCATCATTGTCCTTATTCCAATTCACACATTTTCTATGCTGATCGCATGTGTTCAGGCTCTAATGAATAGTGGAGACATTAGCATTGTATCTCCAGCACTTCTACCTTATGTATTGTGAACCGACAGGAGGATATACCCAGTAGGTGCACCAGGTCCATTCGGTTAGTGATAGAAGACGATACTGCATAGAAGTCTCATGTAAATATGCCAGTCTGAAGGCAAACAGTATTATACATAATGACATGTTATTTGTATATAGTGTACATACGTCAAGGGTATGTCGAAACTCTGCTGTAGTAAATCAGTAAATAAAAACATATGATGGATTACCCTATGTTGTTGTGTTATCTTGCACAAAGGAAAGCTCTGCCTCGTCACCGGAACACGTCCTACTCGCATGCGCAAATGTACCGACGTAGGTACAAATAGCAAGAATATGGTATTGTTGTCTACATTTAGCATTTACATGAATACAAAATAACCATATATTCAAAATGTTTCCATATATTCAAAATGTCTTTGGCAACATTAGAGACGATTGTACTACCCCACTAGTGAGTGAGTGAGTTAAGTCACATCGGCAGTATTTCAGCCATATTGTGATTAAATCAAGTTATAAATATATTAACAATTTAAAGTAAATTATAAAATGCTGTTAACGAAGGAGAGTAAACAACTAGATTATCTCAGATATAAATTTAAAAATAGTAATTAAATCTTAACTATTTTAACTACCAAGCCCGACTATATCGTAAGTATGTCTCTGTGTCTCACTGTCAAATAGTGATGATACCACATTTTTGCGAAAATGTTTGACAATGACAAAGTTAATTTTCTTGAACCCGGAAGTATATGTGGTACAAACAAGACAGCTTCACGCGGGTCCTTATTCACTCAGCTCAAATATGACATAATGTAGAGAGTCCCAGAAATATTCAAGCTCTGAATTCTGTTAAGTCTCCTCTGCCAGATGTTAACAACTTTGACGTCATCCTGCTCACGGAAATTTGTCGAACAATCAGGTCCATCCAGTCACTGATTTTAGTCATGTATTCCATTTTCTGGACCGAACAAATTTCTTCTACGTTTTCCTTTCGGCCATCCGCTATTTCCATACACGATGGATCTCGGTAAACCGAAAACAAACGTGTTACTGAAGATTAATTCCTACCCGGGTCTTCACGCAGGAGAACTGGATGTTCTACAGATTCCTGAGGCCTTCCAGACAACTGTTTCCAGTGTCTAACTCTGGTATTTCAGCACATACTCTGCTTGAGAAATCATATTAAGCAAGTGAGTGTGTGAGTGAACTTAGTTTTACGCCGCGCTAAGCAATATTCCAGCTATATGGCGGCGGTCTGTAAATCGAGTCTGGAACAGACGATCCAGCGATCAACAACATGTGCAATTGGCGATCGGAGCAATTGGGAACCGATGACATGTGTCAACCCAGTCAACCAGCCTGACCACCCGATCCCATTGGTTGCCTCTTACGACAAGCATGAGTTGCTGAAGATCAATATTCTAACCCGGACCTTCACAGGTTCATATGAAGCACCAAAACACGGTACACTCCACACTCACACTAATAACCTTGAGATACATACATATAGGCAGAAGAAGCCTTAATATTGTGTTATGAATTACACTACCGGACAAACGGAAGTATACATCCATATTTGATGGCAGCTGAAAATGAAACAAACAAGATATGGCCCTTAGATTCGATGATCATTTATTTTGTATGAATACCGTACTTGTGTTCAGGGCCTTACCTTGCCGCGCTTCAACGACTGTTTTCTGATTGGTAACGTTTTGATAAGGCTGTCCAAAAGGTTTTCTGTCCCCCGTTTCACCCCATACATCCTGTCCCAACCCCCGTCCTGAATTTTTCAGACATGATGCAAAAAACGAGTTTTCTTGTTTTTAATTTCCCTGTCGCATTGGAAATGTCACCACAATGTGTTTAATTTATATTTATAAAAGCTGAATGACAATTGGTTTGTTAGCTCTACCGAACTTATAACAAATATATAATTGTTTGGACGTTTGGTTGTTGTTGTTTAACGCCGATATCAGCAATATTCCACATATATGGCGACGGACTGTAAATAGTCGAGTCTGGGCCAGACGATCCAGTGATCAACAACATGAGCATCGATCTATGCAATTGGTATACCATGACATGAGTCAACCAAGTCAGCAAGCCTGACCACCCGGCCCCGTTAGTCTCCTCTTACGACGAGTACGACCTGGATCTTCACGGGTTGGTTGGACGGAAGCATAGACCTCTAATAAACTGACTTATTTCTAGAAAATATATAACAGAAAAACAGTAAAGATATCACAAGTGGAGACTTTCTGGACGGATAATTGTATTGATGAAAAGGCATTTCGCTAAATATGTTGTATTCTCACAAGATAACACAAAATTGAATTTCGTATTCACTTTGACAAAAATCTTCTTAATCTTGATCTTCACTTTTTTGAAGCACGCGTGTATATGCCCATCCAGAAGGATCGGTTCATAACAAATCAGATTTCAACCTCAAAACCGGCCTGGATAGCCTCTTAGATACACTGTCACATATGCCAGATATGGAGAAGGGATTTTGACGCTTAAGTCCCGATTTGCCGAGGATGATACCATACCTCAATCAAAGGGTGAGACCATACAATATAGGATGTTCCACAAGATATAATTCTAAGAAGATTCTCTACTGACCAAGCTGTAAACACGTGTTGCAGGTGCAATTTAGATTTGTTCCCGGTTCTAAATATCGATATAATGTACGGTTGTTGATCTGATTCATGAAAGAGGGACCCCGCATTTGTTCGTGTCAGTAGAACAAGATTGCATCATTACTTTGTTGCCAATTTTATATTATCCCTTCTCACGTGAAGGTCCGGGTTAGAATGAGCCTTCAGTAACCCATGCTTGTTACTGAATTGAGAAATGTTAACTACTGTCAACGCGTGGATATGCGTCGACTGGGGAATTAACTCATGTTTAAGATGAGGTGTACGTACAATACGTTGATGAGACGAAGGAATACGTTGAGCTCAAACTTCTTTAGTTAGCTCAAACAAATACACAAGACATAAATGAGGTGAGCGGAGTACCTGCTCAACCCCAGGGCGTTTCATACGAGCGGCATTCTCCTGCTCGTGATCGTCCAAACAGACAGTAGGAATACCGGACTCGTACCCTGTCTTTCCCCGTATACATGTAGATGTGAGCATATACCGCTTTTGACAACAATGGACAGGTGATGACTCAACAATGGACAGATAGAAAAACAATAGCACTTCCTTGACCAGTTGATGTGATGGCAGACACGGCCAAGGGGGGTTACCAATTAAAGTTATAAATGTCTTATACAATATTTAATGGGCTGACAGGTCAATGTACAATGCGGTAGTGATAAGGATGTACAGTAGTGAAACCGGTTAGCATCATATATATATCATAATAAAGTCTCACATGTCTTGGACTTATTTTATATTTGGACGATGGCTGTCCTGATTTAGTCACTATGACACTAGTATTCGGGGTCCTGAGGTCAACAAATATGAAATAAAATAGATGATACTATTTCTGCGGGTTTTTTTCAAATTTCATGATATTTTATTGCCGTATTTAGAACTGCTGTTTAGTATGACCTTCGGAAATATGTGTTCCCTAATTCATGGTTAGTTGGCGTTACTGTTCCTATTATAAGCAAGGTGATATGAATAACCTAAACAAGTATACAAGATGCTCTTTTGAGTATTTTCAGCACATGTTAACGTAATGAGTAAAAGGTTAATCTTTTTGACCGAAACCAAGATAATATATCGGAATCTCAACCTGGGTTTAGGGAAGGTTACGCAACTATAGATATTATGTTTGTTTCACAGTAAGCCGTAAAAATATCTAACTGAAAATACTGTGTTCATTTTGTTGGTTATAACTCTGTATCCACCGAAACTTCAGGATGATCACTGTGTCAGTTGTGAAATGAACACACTTTTACTTTTACTTTTTACGTTTATATATGAGAATGTGAAGATATATCCCAGAAACCATAACGAATTATTTAATACTTCAAAAAGCCGACTTGGAGTACGAGCAAGTATTCTAAGTACATTTTGTTTTCCTTCATGTTGGAATTCATATCTGAATTGTCAAATCAGACATGTAGGATAACTGCACCAATGGTATTTAACTACATAACCCGTCCATTTTATAGATTACACGTACAACTGCACTACAGGTTTGTGGTGTCATCAGAGTAGAAATAAATATTGATCGATTGATACAATATGTGTTCCTATAATTGCGCGCACACAAAACGCCAGGTCAGCTTGATCTCTTCAGCTATTACAGTTAGGAAATAGCTGCGGCTGTTGCAATCACGGAACGTTGGTATACTGACCATAACAGTACCATTAACATCAAAGCAAACCCGTCCATTACAAGTTTATATGAGTTGCACTTGGGCATATTGTTTTTATTTGGAAACTTAATGACGTAATCACAACGCATGGATACGAAGACCGGCAGAGGGTGATCGGATGAGTTAAGTTTCACACTTTCAGAATGTTATGATCTAGTAACTGTGGGCGTAACCCTGTACAATCTTCATTTCAAATTTAAGTACGTGCGAGTAACAACGTTAATGGTTTATACCTGTATATTATATAAGCGAAGATGTGTTAAGCATTATGTTATTCCACTGAATGAGTCCCGTTGTCGCTGTTCTGATAGATAGGTAAGACATTCTATAGTTTCGTACGTTTGTGGTAGTGAGCTGGGATTGACGCACTTTGGATTCGGGTTTCAGTTAAATCACGACGGGTCTGCTAAATGTGGGAGGAAATCCCGAAGTGATGCAGGCCTCAGGTGTATACAGTACCACTTTGATGAAGCCCACATAATAGGGAAGAACCATAATAGCCAGCCCAGCACACACACACACACACGCACACACGCACACGCGCACACACACACACACACGCGCGCGCGCATCTCCGCACCACTCCTTCTCCCGTAAAATGCTTCCACTTTACTGACAACGTTTTGGTAAGATGCACTCAACTACAGCATGTTTAATTTTCATTAAGCTCTACAATTCTAGCTCCCTACAGCGAAACGGCGTCGCGCAATGTATATTATCACTGACGTCAGATGTACGTAACGTTTTGACGTTCAGACACACTAGTAGGGCAGATAATGGAAAAAGCGTTTACTTTGTGATACAAGTAAAAGCATTTGCATACATGTTCACTTTGGTATGCTTACTGAAAAAATAACTTTGGCCACTCAATATTCCAAGATGGCCGCCATTTATTTTACACCATCTTTCATTCAGCTCCTAAAAACAGAATTTCTCTGTGATACTTAACGTATTTGTTTCTCAGTGTGCTCACTGAGATATTGTTATTAGTCCTTGATCCCAGAGTGAAAATGAGGGTGATTGGTACCACTTGGGGGGGGCAAAGGGAGACCTATTTTTTCCAACAGCCCTACATGTGGTTATAATGTTTTGATGTGATAGCAAAGTATTTGTGGCAGCTTTTTCATAAAAATGACCTTTGTCCTCTGAGGTGTCTCAAAATCTTAAAAAAAATGAAAAAAATAATTTTCGCTTCTATGTGAAAGAAAACAAAATTTGTTACAAACCATTTAGTAGTCATGAAGTGTTTCTTAGTCAAATGTGTCAAAGAGTTGGTGATGGTATAAAGAATACTTAGTATCTTGCACTTTTTAAAAATTTTTATGAATGTTTGTGTCTGAAAATTTCATTTTTCTGATCATAGTGAACTAACTTGCACCAAACAGTTAAATCACCTTTCTAATCAACTGTACAATTAGGTTTGTAAATGAAATATCAAATACATGTTGTGTTTACACTATTTACCTGATTATTTTGATGCATTTGATGACATTTACATACATAGTGTTCATTCATCATATATGTCATCCTCATCTCTGTTATCACAGCTGCCATCTTCTTCATCGGAACCAGTCTCTATGTTTGCACAGGTTTGCAACTTGCACATGCTTGCGCATTTGAGTCCATCCATGCAAGTGCAGTTTGGGAGTTTGCATGTTCTGGAGCATTTGCATGCTAAAAGCTGTAGGACAGCTTCAGGTGCCGGTAGACCGCTCATCCACTCAACAGTTAGCACACTTTCACCGTCTCTCTCTTCAAGGATCCATCCTTTGCCGACAGGTGATGGAATTCCAGGCTTGCATTCCATGGCCAACTGCCACACATGAGCTTGGTAGCAGGCTCTCTGTGAGTGCCTGAATAAACAGTCTCTGCAAGGAGGAAGCTGGTGAGATTCAAGTTCGCCCTTCCTCAGGAGGAACAACGTGTGGCGAAGATCGTTGACACTCTTGAGAGATGATCCATACAGTGAACACGTGAAGTCTTCCAGGACTTGAAATTGATCTTCTGTAAGCTCAGGATCCTTTCCAAGTTGTTTGAAGCAGTCTTGGTACTTCTTATTCCCCTTGAGGAGTCTGAGAGCAGACAGTTTTCCCTTTCCTGCAAATGAGCTGGTAGTGTCGCATCCTGTGTATGCATGACATGCAGGTAGTGCTTCAGAGACGCTCTGACCGAGGACCTGGGCTCAACTTGAAACCTTGATGAGTCTTGTTCTGTTCTTTGTTCCTAGCTTCATGCAGAGATCTGCTTCAAGAGATGATTGGAAGGCAACACAGAGTAGAAATACATCTGTATCCTCGGCACAAATGATTATGTTCCCGTAGCCATTGCTTGAAGCATGTCTGGCGTGGAGTAACAGCCGAGTGTCTGCTTCCTCTTGAGTGGATGTTAGTTCCTCTATCCTCTCTACACTGTTTGGGCCCAGCTTGATACATTCTTCTGCACAGGTGACAATGAGGTCCTTGTTTCCAATCCGATTTCCATACTTCTCACCTCCCCATTCCTTGACAAGAAACAGAACAAGATTCTTTTTGTTGGAAGAGTTGGAAAGGAATTTTCGCCCTTGTTTTATGGTGTGGCCTGCTGCAATGTTCTTGTATTGTGTTCCTTGAGTTCCAGAACGCTTTTCTCTCTCTGCATTTTTGATTGACACGTTCCTGTATACATCAAAGACGACATCAATCCTCTGACTGCTGTAACCTTCATGAAGGACCTGGACAAACATTTCTTCTGCAACCAACTGGAAGGTTTTGTTGTCACCTTTGATCTTCTGGACAAGTGCCATACCATCAATCAGAGTACAGGATGGGTAAGGGAGCTTCTCTTCAGGAAGGATGTTCTTTTCCAGTTCTCGAGCTAGGCTTGACTTGTTGGTCTTTCTTATGGAACCATCTGGATATGCGAGTGATAAAGGAAGCGGTCCAAGAGGATGCCTGAAAACAGACTTCATGTCAAGTTTTCTGCTTTGAGCTATAATAACCATATGAGCAAAGAGGTTCCTGTCAGCTCTGAGCACAACCTCCACTTGACTTGTTTGGATTTTCCTTTTCTTCTGGCTCAATTCGGTGAAAGTTTTCAGGTTGTTCCTTTGTAGCCGAGAATGAAAGTCCTGTGGTGACAAAGGCTGTAAACGATTTGTACAGAAGTCCATCATCCTCTCTTCCCCAATGGTCTGTGCCTTGAGAAGGTCAGATACCATGGCTGGAGTGGCAGCAGCAGCCGTTGACAAGGAGATGAGTTCTGAATTCAAGAAAGGGTTTACCCAGTTGGTTTCCAACATGTCTACAACAGCAAGAACATCTGCCTCATCTCTTGCTCTCATTGATTGTTGTAAGTCTGGATGACTGAAACTTGATCTGGTCAACTTCGTGAGACTTCTGATCTGACCTAAGAAGATACTGCGATATTCTGCCATCAGATAATACTTAGCAACAGCACCAGGTTTAAGACTGAAGCCCTTTGTTCCGCCTGCTGTCTGTGTATCTCTGTTTGCTGTTTCCTCCAGAGCCTGGTCTACTGGTACTCTTCCAAAAGGGTTTTCAGTTCCAAGCTGTACAGAAAATCCACCATTCTCTAAGTATTCATGAATGTGCTTGTGAGTAGTTGACAGAGCTGACATCTGACCATGATAGACTGATAGGTATCTCGCATAGTTCTGCTTGTCATATGCAAAACACCAAGGTGCAATGTTCCTGATGCTGGATAGATGCAGTTGCCAGTTGCCCTCCCGTGATGCTCGGATAAGACCCAAGAGCACTTCAATCATATCTGTGTATGAAGTCCAGAAAGCTGATAAATCCCCATTTTCATTCCTGAGAAATTCTTGGTAGGCTTTAAAAGCTGTCACAGTGTCAGTGAAAGATGAACTCTGAAAGAGTGATTCCAAACTTTCTTTGTTAACATTAACATGAAAGTCTTCAATATCTTCCAGTGCAGACTGAGTTGTAGATAGCAGGCCACAATTTGTTTCCTCGACCCTTTGCAAAAAGCCTTTCCATTGCAGTCTCATGAGTGCTTCATACATGATCTTGTGGACTCTAACTCCGCGGTTGTAGTGTTTCCCATCAAAAACTCTAGATGTAGATCTCTCTGCTAGTAGTCCAGCTTCAACACAAATGTCCTTGAGACCAGCATCTTGGAAACGTTTTCCAAGTACAGAGAGGTATGTACATGCAGTGTGAAAAGCACCCAGCCTCAAAATGATTCTTTCAAATCTTTCCTTATGCTTCCATACAATTTCAGATGCTTTTGCATATAGTGCCTGATCCAATGTCACAACAATGTTTTCAAGTCGCAACGTGTTCATAATGGTCAAAGACTGCTGTCAGATTTCATGAACTGTAGACATGCTGGTTGCAGGAGCATTGATTGTTGGAAGATATCCAATGGTGTCCAGTCTTACATCTTCTGCATCACGTGTTTGGATATTAAAACCTGTCCAGGAACTTATTTCTTGTTGCTGAGCACTATGCAATCTTGCAATGATCCATGTAAGGTTTTTCTTCATTGACTCACTGACAGCAGAAACTGTGTAAGACTTTACAAGTGGAACAGAAGGTGGGCCGACACGGTTGCCACTGTTATATGGCTGTAGAACTGGGAGAACTGTGTCAATTGTACGGCGTCTTGTCTTCTGAACCACTGGGGTTGTACTGTCGTGTGAATGTGCGCCATGAATTGACGGTTGGATTGCAATGCCATTAACTCTACTGGAAGTTCCACCTCCAGTGAGTGTTTCCTCAAGTCTGTCAATATTGTCCCAGGCAAGAGTTGCTGCAACATGTGGGTGGATATCCTGTGGCAAAGGAACAGCACCCTCCTGAGTCAAAGCTAACTTTTGGAGACAAATGGCAGTTTCAATTTCTTCATACTTTGGATGGGAAACTCCATGACCTAATCTGTTCAAAATTTGAATCATCTCAACATTCCCAGTTAGGGTTTTCACAGCAAATGGGAGCAGGATATGCTTAGGTGTCAGCTTTTTTCCTCCTGTAACAGCATAAACAAGATCTTGACCAAACGATTCAGTTAGAATCTTCGTCTTTTGGTGTGTGACATCAGCTTTCAAATCACCTGTCAGAATAGTTGCAAAAAATTCCTTGACACATGTAGGAATGTACCTAGAAGGATTGTCCAAATCACACTGTTTTGGGGGCCATGGTAACTCCTCTTCAATATTCTTTATAGCTTTTCGAAGAAATAGTGCTGTTTCCTGAAGCGCTTTCCTGCTGTTGCTGTTCTTTCTTATGGCATTCAGTTCTTCTTTCATATTTTGATTTTCAATGGCAATAGCTTCAGTTGTCAATGTACTGGGAAAAAGTAGAAGTCTGGCATTGTCATCTTGAAATATATGCAGGCTGTCACCAAATTCTGACTTGAGTTTCCTGTGCAGATGCTTAGTTGTTGAAGTCTTGATATTCTGGCATCCTTTTGCCTCCATGTAGTTTCTCAGTCTGTTGGTTATCTCTGACATCTTTAATACAGTTGGATTCTGGAATACAGTGTGACGTATATACATGAAAAGCTTATCATATGCTGCTGTCAAAGCCTCTTCATAATTTTGCTCTTCTTCTGTGACTTTGGTGACTGAAGTTGAGTGGTGAAGTCTATTATCCTCTCTTGTATAAGATCTGTAGCAACTCCTGTGGTAGTGCGCCTCTGCTGCAACAATATCCCGGCTTGTAGCCTCTATGATTCTGGAATCCAATTTCTCAAATGCTTTTCTCCTCAGTGTGTCATCTGTTCTCAACTGTAATGATATTACCAATGGCTCCCTTGTGTTTGATCCTTTGATGTACTTATTTCTTGTGCAAAATAAACAAAGAGCTTCATATACAGCTGATGACTTGCTGTTACGCACAGATGTCTCCCTGGGTTCTGTTGCTGCTTGCCCATCTTCAGGCGTCATGAATTGTTTTAGGTCTCTTTCATTAGTGAACCTGCTCCGGCAATTCCTGTGATAAAGAAGTGATGGAAATTTATCATCATCAGTTTGTTTTCCAATTTCCAAAATGGTTTCATTATGACGAAGCTTTGCGGCCCTCAGCAGTGTTTTCCAAGATGATATGTTGGAAAGTGTACTTAAATCATCAGATGCCTTTTCACATATTATACAAGTATATTTTTGTTTTTTCACTGATGATTGAGAATTACAAATGTCTGCCATAGTTGATTATGATGGTTTGATGTCACTTGCAATAGAAATAAAATCTTGAGCAATCGTGTGTTATTGTATTGCTGGTATAACAAGCTAAAAATTTAAAATTCTGTGCTGTACTAATTTCCTCCAAAATTTTGATTTAAAGGATAACAACATCTCATTGCCCTCAGGTTATTTTCATTTTTGAACTGGTATAACAAATAAGAATGCATAATAATAGTAATAATGTAATCCTTTATTAAACTCCCTCCAAACTTTGTATATTCCATTTCCTATATATATTCAGCAAAGAGATAAGCACCTAATCATAGGTACAGAACACAAGCAGCAATTATTGTGAATTCTACATGTAATCGAGATTTATTAAAATCACAGATAAAAAAAATCAACAAATTTTTAACATGACCAATAACACAATCAAATCCCTCAAATATTACATAAGATCTGACAAAATGTCCAAATTCAAGTGCAGTTATCACAAAAAAAAAAGATTATGTTCAACAGAGGTATTTACCCCTATTATTTGACCTTTGGAAAATACTGTTTCTCAAGTGTTTGTTTATAGTCCATCAGCCAGGTTAGGAAAACACAGAAAATATTGGTCCCCAATATAAGTAATTATGTGTGTGAAGTCATCAAACCATAGTGAGAAGTGTAATCAGTTGTAAGTAAGTACTACTGATTAGAGTTATCCCCCCCGGTAACCTTTGTTGACAATATGGCTGTTTACCAATTTAAAGACTAATGTTTACAGTCAATGCACAATAATATAAGTGTACATTTGTAAAGTAAAAAAATGCATGATATAACTCATTTCCATCACTATCAACAGTGAACATGGTGAATTGTTGATTCTATTCAGAAAGAAACTAGAAAATAATATCTGAACATTTTCACTGTTTGAGTCAATGAGGAAAATAAAATAAAAATATTTTGTAGAACAGTATTATTGTTAATAAAATTTCTATGCTCAAGAATGTAGAAAAGAACAAAATTCTAAGATATATATTAAGAAAAAGTGTTTTAGACATTGAAAATCTGTTTTAAAACATTTTTTCAATTTTTCTTTCATTTTCATTTTCATGTTTTTAGCCCCTAAAATACACTTGTGTTCCAGCAAACATTATAAATCACTCATAAAAAAATATATATTTATGTGTGATCTATAAATTAAGATACTAAAACAGTACCATGAGCAATGAGACACCATTTTAAAAATCAGTTGAAGTTTTTCATATTTTTTCACATATTTTGCCCAAAAAATACATCAATGTTAAAATTAACAGCATAAATCACTCAATATAATATGCATCTGTGAATGATGTATATGTTTAGCCTCTTAACAGGTTCTCAAAATAGTAGAGCCTTTTTCTGTTTGGTTGATATTATAGTTTGGGACTATTATATTTTTCTACCTGGCCAGTAAAAAATCTAAAAACCAAAAATATAACCTGCTGAATCATATGCAGGAATGATAACTATATTTTTTAAACAATAAATTTAAGTTTTGTATATCTTCTGTAAGCTACATATTTTCCATATTTTGGACTTTAGCAAACTTGTCCACAGTTTCCACATGTACTCTGGCATTACAATTCATTCTGTCTAAATTACATTTTTTAAAACATTTATGAATGGAAAAAGGATATATGTTAAAGAGGAAGGTACTTACCCAGTGTAGACTTGGATTCTATGAAGATAAAGTCCATGAAAATGAAACTTGGACATTATGTTCTCAATCTATGGAGCTGTACATATCTACAGCCATAGCATGGAGCGCTAAAAATAGCACATGGAAATACTACTATTCTGCTACTGGTTACATATCGTGAAGTCGGCTATGAACTTCAGAGGTTATGCTTTAAAGTGCTGTAAAAACTAAAAGCTGTGAAATCTACATTGCTATCACATGAAAACATGTTGCCAGGGGTTAGAACTATATTTCTATACAGGTGAGACTTTGCCCCCCCCCAAGTGGTACCAATATTTGGTTGGGATCAAGGGCTATATGTTATGTAGTAAATATACTGTGGGGTACCAGACAGAAGCATACCAATAGCTACATCCGTCATTTTACCAGAGGCATAGCATGACGAATAGCAGAACGATGAATAGAGATGTTTGTTCTGACTTCTGCACTTCGAAAGCATTGAGTGAACAGATTGTCTGGCCTTTTAATGTGAACATTGCTGGTTATTTGTCTGGAATATGTCATGCTTTTTGCAAATTTCGTGCAATTCTACCAGCTCTTTGGTTGCGTTATTCACTTTCTACGACCATTTTAATAATCTCTCTGTGAATGTCTCTGTTTCAGATCCAAATTAATTCACAAGATTACCTAGAAAAAAAACACATCCATGTCAAAAAGACTTTTGCCTCTGAGTATATTATTGGTCAGTGAGTGCATAAACAAACATTTGAGCAAGTGTTGAAGATTATTATCATAAATTAATACTTAAATAGGCATAGAACAGCAAGAAATAACCATTTCTTATTAATTAGTACACTTCGTAATTTCACCCACGAGTATTCAATCACTGGATTGTATGAGGCAGGTCTTCATTAGAAAGCTGAAGAGTTCAAATGGTGGTGTCACCGCATGAATTCACAGCGACTATTTATAATAAGGGCCTCATTTTCTATATGTTTCACGTAGCCACCAAATTCTGAACATGGGCCTGTCGGTTGGGAAAGAAAAACTTAATGAAGACAAAATTATCTGAACATGTTACTGATTCACATTTATTGTAATTCTTATTACAATTTCTCGCGTTCTTTGGACTTGTGGCAGAGACTGATTATAAGATAAGCATAATATACTAAGTTCACACTTTGCTAAGGATCAAATCATGGATTCAACATAAAACTATGATGTGGGGTCTAATTTGGTTTAAATATCTAAGCTTATTGTAAGCATGGATCCTAGGTTTCAGTATGTCACTGCATCTTGTGGATCCAATACCTACCTGCTATTGACAGGTGTTGTGTACTTGTCAATGACTCGTTCCATGATTTGCAAAATTGGTTGATTGGTGCCATGAAAAAACATTTTTATGGTTCCTCATGTATCAAGTGGATAAGGTTAGATTAAAGTGACCTAAAGAGGGGCTACCATATTATTATATACTGGAGAGATAAACTTACATTGCCCAAGACGCCATGCACAAAGTTCATGATCAAAGCGATAAAAGTATTACTTGTAAGTAAAGCAGAGTGCACTGGACTGGGAACAGTATCATATATCGTGCCATTTCACGCTCAAAGAATATCCTTCGTTGGCGGACATGCTGTTTCATTGATATATGATGTCCCCTTTTCGCTCCAGTCGAACAAGTTGCAATTGGACATCTCCACTTCGTAAGTGACCATGGGTCTCCTGGCGACATTCATCATCTTTGTTGGCAGTGTAAGTATACACACATGTACTGTGCTAAGTGTGTAGTGTGCATCTATCTGTGTGTCGACAGGTGTGTATCTATCTGTGTGTCGTCATGTGTGCATCTACCTGTGTGCCGCCAGGTGCACATGTACCTGTATGTCGTGAGGTGTGTTTCTACCTGTGTGTCGTCAGGTGTGTATCTACCCTGTGTGTCGTGAGGTGTGCATCTACCTGTTTGTCGTCAGGTGTGTATCTACCTGTGTGTTTCCAGGCGTGTATCTACCTGTGTGGCGTCAGTTGTGTATCTACGTGTGTGTCGTCAGGCGTGTATCTACCTGTGTGTCGTCAGCTGTGTATCTACCTGTGTATCGTCAGGTGTGTATCACCTGCATGTTGCCAGGTGTGTATCTATCTACGTGTTTCCAGGCGTGTACCTACCTGCATGTTGTCAGGCGTTTATCTGCCTTCGTGTCGCCACCTTTTTATCTATCTGTCATATCATCTACCCTATGATGGTATGAAGTGATGATCATCTACCCGATCAAAACATTGTCAACTCAATGAAGGGATCATCCACCCAAAGAAAGGATCATCCGCCCAATAAAGGGATTATCCATCCTATGAGAGAATCATCCTCCCTATGAAGAGATCAAAAAGTAACCATGAAAAGTTGTGCACACAGCACACAGAAAGTAAAACCCATATAACCTCTATCAGAAGGAACTAACTTGCTATCTAAGATCACCTTATTCATTTGTCCAGGTGGCTATCTCCCGTCAGCAGGGTACTACCACAAGCACGGAGTGAGTACTGGAGGTCATGTGTGCACACTTACCTTACACTTAGTTACAGATAACAAAACCAAATGGTTTCCCATAGACTTCTGTTGTAATGCCATATGTCTTCTTCAAAACGTTGTATTGAATTTCCATGTGTCAACGTACGGTTGACTCGAAGGGAAAGCTCGATCCACCAGTCCAAACCCAAATTCAATATCAAGTCATCCTTTTGTGTCGAACTTAGGATAACTCGAATTATGTACGTGGATCACTTTAACTTACAAAGTATATCTGTGTGCGCAGTCAACCCATTAAAACAATAAAATATAACTAGCTTAATCAATTCCTTTTCCGACTACAGGAAACGCAAGACGACAACCCAAGTTCCGCAGAAAATGTCATTTTCTTGAAAATATCGCTAGTCACATTCGCCAGAAAATACAAATTCAAAAATACAATAAATATTGAAAAATACGTAATTGTGCGAGAACCGCAGCCAAATTATTTCCTTAAAAATTCTATAGAATGGTTTTTGATCTCGAGATGACCTTTGGTTTTTTAAAGGCAACATTGTCCTTTTTTTCTATTCATTTTGTTGTAAATGTTTCTAGTGCCAATTGGTAATGTCAATGCAACATTTTCCAAATTCAAATGTGTTTGTTGTCTTTTTAGCTACCTTTCTCTTAAGTATTGACGATTATTTAATCATTTATATATCAATCTTCTTTGGTTCGTGGAAAATATTGGCATCTTCTTTCACAGAAATTAATATCCTGTCAGCACACTTTAAAAATGGTTACTTAGCGGAAAATATTTTTTTAAGGTAGTTTTCAGTGTTGCTTCTAATGTAACAAGTTTCAAAACACATACTTTTATGATCACTCCTTATTTGTATTTCATTTTATTGACAGGTTCTGCATTCCAGGTAAGTAGCAATAGGGAGGCATACATATTCAGAATAAACAATGACAAAACCATTTCCACTATCTTAAGAACTCTCTGTAGAATGCAGAATCAATTGTAATTTATACCATACCATGAGCATGTCGACTTGTGGTCAAAAGGTTTGCTCGTTTACTGAAGACCCAGGTTCGATTTTCCACATGGGAGCATATGTGAAGCCCATGTCTGGTGTCGCTTGCTATGATATTAGCGGGATATTGCGAAAAGCGACGCAAGACAAAATTCACTTACTCACTAGCTGAAACGTTCATATGTTCCAGCATGCAGGCACACACCACTCGAGGTGGCGTTCATTATTGACGGTTCATCAAGCATATACCCCCCTGACTATATAAAGGGGGTTAGACTTCATCAAGGATTTTGTCGCAATTTTAAACATCCAACCCGATCAAGCACGAGTTGCAGCTGTCACCTATTCTGGTGATGTATCTACACATGGTGATTTTGGGTTCGCGGAACACACCAACCTCGCAAGCTTACAGCAAGGAATCTCAGCGATTCAGCAACCAACTGGTAACACGTACACCCACAAGGCGATCCAGTATGTAAGAGACACCTTCTTCCCTCATGCCCGCCCTGGGGTAAAGAAGGTGTGCATCGTGATAACAGACGGAGACTCCGATTTTCCAGCGAAGACACATGAACAAGCAAACCTTAGCCGGGCGAGCGGGGTGGAAATGATTGCGATAGGGATCGGCCGCCGCGTGTCTCATCAGGAGCTGAGAAATATTGCTGGCGTCGACAGCAACGTTTTTGCCATCTCCAACTATGACGCCCTGGACACCATCAAAGAACAGGTCGCCAATGAGACATGCCTCGGTACGTTGATTTGAAGTTCATAGATACAGTCATTATATCACATCACACTTCTCAAAAAATAAGTTATTACATACAATATGCATTTCTCTAAATAATACTAAATATCAGCATTCGAAGAAGCAACCATATAATTTATTCCAATTACGTAATTAGTTGACAATATTTAATTAAAAAGTTCGAATAACTCTACCGTCCTAACATTATTTCAAGCGAACCCCATAGAGTTATGTCCCTTGGAGCGCTCTTTACAAATATCCTACGCACAACTTGTGATTGAAACCAGTTCGGAAAATACCGACAACACAGCATGCGAGAGATTTCGATGTAAAAAGTAATTGTTTACATTCCATATATGGCAAGTATTCTCTGTTTGGAAGTTGTTCGCTTCGAAGTTTCAATTATCGATTTCGGGCAAATCATAAGGATAATAAGTCTTTTGTTGCACCAATAGGAGGCTAAAGTGTATGCCCCACTATGTATAATATGGGCCCAAACATTGTCGAAAATGTGTAACATTTAAGTTGCCTTATAAAAGAACAATTCAACTTCAAGTTGATAAATGCTTAAACTGGACTCTATTTAACTATCTGATGAATCACAATTGAATCACAATTCAAGTTCATTTATAATTTGGTCATTTGTGCATAGGTTTAAGAGTGCAAACAAAAGCCTATGCCTTCCAAACGTTTGTCTATCTTTGTTTAATGATAACATTGTTCTTTTGCAGTTGTTCCGCCAGTTGAGGGTAGGTGAAAGTTTGACAATTGTACAAATTGTTGTCATGCAGAATATTCATTAAATGACCCACAAGGAACAAAATCACACTGGATGTAATTCAAGATATCTTTGACTTACTTTTAATTCGACCTTTCAAACATACTTTATTCACAAAATGTCAAACAGATCGGGTACAAGTTCTTCAACATAGGACACCTTCTCCCAGATATTTGCACAATTGATTTATTTACAATTTGTACCATACATAGACAGATCAAGAAAGAGAAAGACAGTGTAAATGATATAATTTACATAAATCTCTTTGTATTACATATATACACCTTAATATGTTTGAAAATTGTTGTTCTATCCATCTCCATTCGATATTAAGATAAGATCAGTTGTCTTCTACTTTTAACAATTCATATTCAATGAAAATATATACATTTAAACATTACTACAAAACAAAATTCAGCCAAATCATCACCCTTAATCACCATGTGTGATTATTTCCAAGTGAATGTTAGCCTGACTGACTGACTGAGTTTGGTTTTACGCCGCTTTTAGCAATATTCCAGCAACATCACAGTGGGGGACACCTAAAATGGGCTTCACACATTTTACCCATGTGGGGATTCGAACCCGGGTCTTCAGCGTGACGAGCCAATGCTTTAACCACTAGGCTACCCCAGCGCCCCAGTGAATGTTAGTAATGAAGTACTACTCTAAACATGTTATTGCGTGAATACAATGTAGAAAAGGGTGATTGAATTGTCTTTTAGTCATGGTGAGAACACAATTGGTTTTTGACTAGTTAAACATTCTTCATGAAGGGACGAGGATGTTTACTTTACATATTGGAACCTGTGAAGATCCGTGTTAGAATCAATCTTCAGCAACCCATGCTTGTGGTAAGAGGTGACTAACGGGATTGGGTGGTCAGGCTCGCTGACTTGGTTGACACATGTCATTATGTCCCAACTGTGAAGATCAATGCTCATGCTGTTGAACATTGGATTGTCTGGTCAAGACTCGATTATGTACGGACTGCCACCGCCATATAGCTGGAAAAATTCTCTGAGGTTCTACACAACAAACAAACAAAGCATATTAATTGCATGTCTGTATTAATGGACAATCTATGTAAATGTAAATGTCATATTTTTTCATTCACAGTGTGCCGTGACAGGCCAATCGACATATCGTTCGTCCTTGATGCTTCAGTCAGTATCGGGAGTGCAAGCACCTTCAACCTTAGTCTGGCCTTCCTCAAGGATTTTGTCGACTATTTCAACGTATCTCCACAACAGGCTCGTTTCTCCCTCATCACATTTGCGCTCGGCACCTACAACAACACTGCCTTCTACTTCGACACCCACAGCAACAAACAGGGCGTCCTTGATGCTATATCTGGCGTCCCATTTGCTGCTGGACGCTACACAGCCACAGGTCTCGGAATTGCTTTCATGCGAGTGGAACAAATGCTGCCTCACCGACGCCCCAGTGCTACACATATTGCCATTGTACTGACGGACGGTAACTCACAGGAGCCACAGAAAACAAGTACAGAAGCAGCTCTGGCTCGAGACGATGGCATCACCATATTTGCTGTTGGTGTGGGAAGCAGTATTAGTTCAACAGAACTTCAGAGCATAGCTGGAGACTCTGACCATGTATTTAGAGCCTCGAGCTACAGCACCTTGCAGGATATCCATGATGCTCTTGATAACAAGGTCTGCGCTCTTGGTAAGTTTGATATGCCTGGATAACCCCGAGCAAATAAACTTGTTATCTGAGTAGACAAGATTTGCAAAAAATGCTATTGGATCTAAACCTATTTCAACATGATATACCTTCTCCTCATGGCCCTCCTCCTCATGGCCCTCCTCCCAATGGCCCTCCTCCTCCTCCTCTTCATGTCCCTCCTCCTCATCCTCCTCATGGACCTCCTCCTCCTCATGGCCCTCCTCCTCCTCCTCTTCATGTCCCTCATCCTCCTCCTCCTCATGGCCCTCCTCCCAATGGCCCTCCTCCTCCTCCTCTTCATGTCCCTCCTCCTCATCCTCCTCATGGACCTCCTCCTCCTAATGGACCTCCTTCTCTTCCAGCCCAGTAATAGTAATTTGAGTCATAGTCTAATAATAGATTGTTTCTATGGGTAAAGTCCAAAAATAAAATCACTTTCACCCAAAAGTTCTTTGTTCATCTAACACTACATAATTTTTTAACTTGGCTAAAGAGGTCAACCAGGTGTTTAACTAGGTCATTTTGTTTTAAGGAAAACAAAATGGCCGACCTTCCGTCGAAATCCCTCAATATACAATAGTCATGTTGACATTGGCTTGTTCACTTCAGTGTAGCTAAAACCAAACATGTCAGGCAAAGAAATACAGAATGAACATCTGAAAACAGAATGGCGGAAAATGCAGGGTGGGCAAGGGTACATAACTAGTTATTTTGATATGCTGAAGTAAAAGCACTGCTCACATTTTCAACAGCAGTATGTTTTGCCATAGCAACACATTCCCTGTTATGCAGCAGAGATTTGGGGCAGCAAGTATCTTGAAATTGGAAAAAAAATGTTAAACCCTCATATTTTTCTTTGCTTTGGGAAAGACTGAATAAAACTACATAGTAGGAACAATATTTATTTGAAAACTTGATGAATCTCAATTGGACAATATACTAAAGAAGCATGTTTGTCCATATGTCTTGGGGCTTTAGATAACGAGATATGTCACCTTGGTAGGCCCAGTGCAGTCATATTCCACTGTAAATAATGTGTATATCTTTCACTGGTTTAATGATGTCACTGTATTCATATCGAGTGAATCTGTTGTTGGGTGAAGTTAATGCTTTGTTGTCACACTTAACTATGTGTTCACACAAATTTCATTGTTCTTTCAGTCGACAGTTCCGATTGCCCAGCTTAATGAGATGATGTGGTATTGGGCCGCTCTGGACCAAGTAGAGAAGGTCTCTGTGTATTCACGTCATTGGACAATAAAATTCCCCAGCATACTGTTAAATTGTCTCTGTCATGTTGAAGGCACATGATGCTAGTTTCAGACATGGCTTTCAAGCACCCAAAAACGTGATACTAGTTTCAGTCACCATGGCTTTCAAGCACCTATACACATGATACTAGTTTTAGACACCAGAGCTTATATGTGATGTTTTCTGTCAGCCATCATGGCTTTTAAGCACCCATGTACATGATGTTACTTTCAGTCGCCGTGGCTTTCAAGCACCTGTACACTTGTTGCCACGTTTACACCACTAGATCTCCTGTTCAGAGTTTAGTGAATGACAGTGAGACCATGGCCCACGTTTACACCACTAGATCTCCCGTTCAGAGTTTAGTGAATGACAGTGAGACCAAGGCCCACGTTTACACCACTAGATCTCCCGTTCAGAGTTTAGTGAATGACAGTGAGACCATGGCCCACGTTTACACCACTAGATCTCCCGTTCAGAGTTTAGTGAATGACAGTGAGACCATGGCCCACGTTTACACCACTAGATCTCCCGTTCAGAGTTTAGTGAATGACAGTGAGACCATGGCCCACGTTTACACCACTAGATCTCCCGTTCAGAGTTTAGTGAATGACAGTGAGACCATGGCTCACGTTTACACCACTAGATCTCCCGTTCAGAGTTTAGTGAATGACAGTGAGACCATGGCCCACGTTTACACCACTAGATCTCCCGTTCAGAGTTTAGTGAATGCGAGTGAGACCAAGGCCCACGTTTACACCACTAGATCTCCCGTTCAGAGTTTAGTGAATGACAGTGAGACCATGGCCCACGTTTACACCACTAGATCTCCCGTTCAGAGTTTAGTGAATGACAGTGAGACCATGACCCACGTTTACACCACTAGATCTCCCGTTCAGAGTTTAGTGAATGACAGTGAGACCAAGGCCCACGTTTACACCACTAGATCTCCCGTTCAGAGTTTAGTGAATGACAGTGAGACCATGGCCCACGTTTACACCACTAGATCTCCCGTTCAGAGTTTAGTGAATGACAGTGAGACCATGGCCCACGTTTACACCACTAGATCTCCCGTTCAGAGTTTAGTGAATGACAGTGAGACCATGGCCCACGTTTACACCACTAGATCTCCCGTTCAGAGTTTAGTGAATGACAGTGAGACCATGGCCCACGTTTACACCACTAGATCTCCCGTTCAGAGTTTAGTGAATGACAGTGAGACCATGGCCCACGTTTACACCACTAGATCACCTGTTCAGAGTTTAGTGAATGACAGTGAGACCATGGCCCACGTTTACACCACTAGATCTCCCGTTCAGAGTTTAGTGAATGACAGTGAGACCATGGCCCACGTTTACACCACTAGATCTCCCGTTCAGAGTTTAGTGAATGACAGTGAGACCATGGCCCACGTTTACACCACTAGATCTCCCGTTCAGAGTTTAGTGAATGACAGTGAGACCATGGCCCACGTTTACACCACTAGATCTCCTGTTCAGAGTTTAGTGAATGACAGTGAGACCATGGCCCACGTTTACACCACTAGATCTCCCGTTCAGAGTTTAGTGAATGACAGTGAGACCATGGCCCACGTTTACACCACTAGATCTCCCGTTCAGAGTTTAGTGAATGACAGTGAGACCATGGCCCACGTTTACACCACTAGATCTCCGTTCAGAGTTTAGTGAATGACAGTGAGACCATGGCCCACGTTTACACCACTAGATCACCTGTTCAGAGTTTAGTGAATGACAGTGAGACCATGGCCCACGTTTACACCACTAGATCTCCCGTTCAGAGTTTAGTGAATGACAGTGAGACCAAGGCCCACGTTTACACCACTAGATCTCCTGTTCAGAGTTTAGTGAATGACAGTGAGACCATGGCCCACGTTTACACCACTAGATCTCCTGTTCAGAGTTTAGTGAATGACCCACGGCCCACACCACTAGATCTCCCGTTCAGAGTTTAGTGAATGACAGTGAGACCATGGCCCACGTTTACACCACTAAATCACCTGTTCAGAGTTTAGTGAATGACAGTGAGACCATGGCCCACGTTTACACCACTAGATCTCCTGTTCGGAGTTTAGTGAATGAGAGTGAGACCAAGGCCCACGTTTACACCACTAGATCTCCCGTTCAGAGATTAGTGAATGACAGTGAGACCATGGCCCACGTTTACACCACTAGATCTCCTGTTCAGAGTTTAGTGAATGAGAGTGAGACCATGGCCCACGTTTACACCACTAGATCACCTGTTCGGAGTTTAGTGAATGAGAGTGAGACCAAGGCCCACGTTTACACCACTAGATCACCTGTTCAGAGTTTAGTGAATGCGAGTGAGACCAAGGCCCACGTTTACACCACTAGATCATCTGTTCAGAGTTTAGTGAATGGTTTAGTGAATGGCAGTGAGACCATGGCCCACGTTTACACCACTAGATCACCTGTTCGGAGTTTAGTGAATGAGAGTGAGACCATGGCCCACGTTTACACCACTAGATCACCTGTTCAGAGTTTAATGAAAATGCGAGTGAGACCAAGTCCTACGTTTACACCACAAGATCACCTGTTCGGAGTTTAGTGAATGAGAGTGATACCAAGGCCCACGTATACACCACTAGATCACCTGTTCAGGGTTTAGTGAATGAGAGTGAGACCAAGGCCTCCCTTTACACCACAAGACCACCCGTTTCTTTAAGATTTATGCTCGGTTCTAAATATCCATATGATATATAGTTGATGTGGTTTAGATTCAGAAAGATGAATTCATCATTTGTTTGTGTAAGTAGAGCATAACATCATTACTTCGTCCAGTTTTTCTATGTCTCTTTTGATCACTTCCGCGCTGCCACCTCTTCCTCTCACTGTGAAATTACGTCCGCTTCCCACCACAGGGGCGTGTCACGCTTAGCAACAGCGTTAGAAAGACATATAGGTATATAGACCCAACCCTAGTACTATATAAAAGGACTTTTTATATAGTACTAGGGTTTGGTCTATATACCTATATGTCTTTCTGACGCTCTTTCTAAGAGTGACACGCCCCTGTGCTTCCCACATACCAGAAACTTACTGAGAAAGTGTTACATGAATTTATTTATGACAACGACAAACTGGAGCTTTTTAGATAAACCATGTTAATTTAATCCAAGCACCGATAGTAACATTGAGAATATTGTGAAGGCTTAATTTACGCGTATCCATGACAGGTAAACACAAATTCTTACTAAAATGAACAGTGTTAAGACTTGCCACGATACAGAGTGTGATCAATTTAAAAGTGATGCATATATTCCTCACACTGCGAAATAGCATGCACTTCCCACTTACCAGACATATACTGATAAGGCGCTACATAAATCAATTAATTTATTTATTACATGTTAACAGATAATGGGCACGACTTACTAAATATGTCAATAGGTTAAATTATTTTTTTACAAGTATCGATAGTAATATTGAGTTTATTGTGGAGGCTTTATGTACGGCTACCCATGAAATGAAAGAACAAAGTGGTACCCCAAAAAATAGTATTAAGGCTTGGCATGGTACAGAGTGTGATAGAATTAAAACGGAAAGATACAGATATTTGAATGGGGACTTTCATTTCTTTAGAGCAGCATCAGTGCAGTAGAAAATAGCGCACCACATATGCAAACAAAAACGAAATGTGTATTTCAAAATAATGTAACAGTATTAGCATCAGCGCATCCAAACCATTTTGGTTTGCCAACTGAAGTAAATGGAAACTCAATTCAAAGAAAATACATTAAAATCAGTGAATGGTATTCCCATTTCAAAGATTTATTCTCTTCATAGATAGATGCGATCCAAACAGACTCTCCGATAACACGATAGAAAATGTTAATCGTATTCGAGTTCGTAAGGTCAACAAATGGAAAATGGAATATATGATACTGTTTATGTTTTTTAAACATTCGTCTGATATTTTATTGCTTAAGTTTGAACTGTTGTTCAGTATATTATCGAAAATGTGTGGTCCCTAATTGATGGTTACCTGGCATTATTGTTCCTATTTATAAGCAGAGTGATTTGTAAACCCAAACAAATATAGAGGCATAAATAAGTAGTATAATAAGTAAGGTATTTACATAATCAATATAAGGGCAGAAACTCTAAACAAGATAGCATCTCAAACTGGCTTTAGGGATGGATACACAACAATATATTCTGCTCGTGTGACATTCAGCCGTACAGAAATATCTAAATTACAAAGCTGTCAAATGTTGTTCTTATTGTTGGTTTTGCATTTGACTGTTTGAGTCTTCGATATGATCACGATGTCAGTCAGCCCCGAGCATGCTAACTGCAATTTCACGTTCAATATTTGTAAGGGATGAGACATGAGACATGGCATGATACTTGTAGATCTCTAAAGGAATGTTAACGTATTGTTTTTCAGCAAACTCTGTACACCTGTTGGTGTTAGTGGTTAGCCACAAGAAACTGAGATCAGATGCAGGCTCGCGCTTTCACAAAACAGCATGCTCCATGCACCCCGTATGGTTCACCGCAGTTGAAATGGGTGGTTACGTCAGGTTGAGCCCGATCATTATGGCATTCACCCATATTAACAATCTTGTATTATCCGCTTTCAACATAATTCATTTCTCCAAATGTGACGTTTCCTTTTTTATCAGTATACATCTAAAAGGGAAAAAAGATTTTGTAAACTATGTAATTTGAACCTAATTTAAGATGATTATCATTTTCTTTGTATATGTGAACACTCCTTGAAAAGCAATTGAAAATTAATTATGCTCTGTAAAAGTGATAATTCTTACATTGTAAACTTGCTTGCAAAGTATGTCTTCTCAGGACTTAAAAAAGTTGACAAGTCGCTTGATATAACATAAAGTCACTATTGTCAAATGTACATCATTACTACTGGTGCTCCACATATATTTTATAATTGTGTTGTGTGACTTGTAATGTGGGCCGGTGGTCCTATTTTCTCCTGAATAAACCATTACCAACTACTTGAAAACCAAACAATTAAAAAGCTAATGCTTTGTTCACCATGACATCTATAGATTTGCATCTTTGTTATGAGATGGACAATTAATTTGCCAGCACTTACCCGTGGAGACACTTGTGATTAAGGCTCAGATCTCAGCATGTGGGGTGACAAGCCTACGTTTCCCTGTGCTTACATGATGAATATAAAGATTAACCTAAGAAGATTCGTAACCAACTGTTCATTACATAGTAGGGGAATAAATAAATCTAGATTTTTTGGGGGGGTAAATGACAACTATGCTATTGTGTTGTGGCTATTAAAGATGTAATGTTTGGTTGGTTCACGAATCTTAATTTTCCTTCAATGTTTATATATGTATATAGCACCCTCATTGTATCAATAACTATGGCATCCCCTCAAACCCCAAACCAGCTGCCTTTCAGCACTGACATCTGTCAGACTGCGGGTATCAGTCCCTACCTTCCTAAAGATATGATACCAAGTGTAGAATTTAGCATTGAAGTATCAAACCTTTTCTTAAAAGAGCTGGAACAGGTCAAATGTACACATCCAGATCTTTCTTACATCTGCATTGTCAATACGCAGTTGACAGCAATGAAACTATTGCAGCGTGACAGATTAGAACAACATTTTCGGCGTATTTGTTCAGAGGTCTGTTTAAAGGTTCGCAGAACAAATTCAGGTGCAATTAGAAAGAAATACGTAGCAAACAAACGTAGGATAGCACTTGTTAGGCACGAAACTGAGAGTCACTTTGAATTGGCAGATCAACTTGAGAGATGCAAACTTGAGCTTGTAGAATTAGAGTCTCGTTGTTCACAGATTTGGAGCCAGCTGCAGGCCCATATGAAAGTTGGCAGTTTCAGAAAGGATTGGGAAGATATAGGTGCAAGACAATCTGGTAGAAGATTATCCTTAGTGAAGGACGAGGTGAAGAAGGTTTTGTCATTCCTCAATGAAATGGGATTGAACCCGAGATCACTGTCAATTGAGATAAGAGGGAAATCTCTAACCATGGATATAGGTCAGGATGCGGTTTCATATCAAGAGTTGGACGAGGACAGGCGGGATAAACTTCGGGGGTTAGTGGCCATATTGGATAAATATGGGATTAGCGATGCCGCATACCATGAGCTCAGCCAAGCATTTTGTAATCTACCTCGAACACACACTGTGGTCAGTGAAAGGGAAGAAATATCTCAGTTTAACATCAGACGAGTTCCGGAAATATAGTAGAGGCATATGTCAGTTTCAAGGAAGATCTTCAAAATATACTTGGTGAAAAACTAAAAGCAAACCCGTCTAAAAAAGAGTTTACTGTGAAGATAGGGGGGGGTGGAACAAGGGTTAGTAGAAAATCAAACTTTGTAGTTTTCTCCTGTCAAGTACTTGATCCTGCACAGAATAGGTCATCCCTGCGCCACTCTACCTTGGCCATAGTTAGCTGCCCAGAATCGTACCTATGTCTAAAGGATTGTTTGTCAGCCTTGTTTGAAGAGATCAACGAAGTAGCAAGGGAGGGAAAGATTAGTGTAGGGGATGAGAATGTTAGTGTCAATATAGTTTTCTCTGCCGATATGAAAATGATGCAAATAGTACTAGGGCTAGGTGCATCAACTGGGAACTTTGCTTGTCCGTGGTGCAAAATCCACAAAGATGACCGCTGGGAGACCAACCAGACATGGAATCACTTTCATGAGTGCCCCGCCACTGCACGATCATTGTCAGATTTAAGAGCTTGTGCCCACAGCCTAACATATGGTGTGAAACATTTGCCTTTGTTGGAAATTGAAACCGGAAATTTTGTAGTAGATGAATTGCATATGCTACTTCGGATCACTGATGTCCTGGAAAGGAATTTGATAAATCAAGCACGCAATTTAGATCAGTCCCAGACAAAAGGGAAATGCAGTTCAAAGTACACTGATAAACTCATCCAGGCCTTTCGGGCATGTGGGGTTGCAGTTTCGGTTTGGGAAGAAAAAAACAGTAATGGAAATCAGAACTGGACGAGTTTATCAGGAATAGACAAAAAAAAGGTCTTAAATGAACTGCCCCCAAAACTCGAGGATGTTTTACCCACTCCTACGGTCGAAACCATCACTTCAATTTGGACAGGTTTTAGAGAGGTGTTCCATGATCTTGTCTACGGTGGGGAAGGGGTAACCGGGGAGGCTATTTTCAACAAAGCTAAGGCATGGCTAAACCGGTTCTTGTCTTTGGGGGAAAAGGAGATGGGATATGGCAAAGCCAATGTAACTCCTTATATTCATTGTCTCGTTTACCATGCACCTGTCATGTATACCAAATTTGGACCTCTGCGTCAGTTTAGTTGCCAGGGTATTGAAAAGATGAATGACGAAATAAAGAGCATTCATCAGAGAAAAACCAATAAATGGGATGCAGCAGCTGACGCCCTGAAGATACGAAAACGCATGGAAGGGAACCAACACCATGTGAGGGAGAAAAGGACATACACAAAACGCAAACTGCAATTCTGGGAAGAGGATTTGCCGGCTATGAGAAAATCGAAACGACAGGCCATAAGAGAGGAAGTGGAAAATGTGGCCTTGCCTCAGCTGGATGTCAATCAGGCCAGTGTGCCTGAATTGAGGGACTACTTAGAGTCCAAAGGGTGCAAAACAAAGGCAACGAAACGAGATGTTTTGTTAAAAATGGCAAATAATGTGTAAATGGCGCCAACTTCGTTCAACCATTAAGTGAAAACGCAACATGTATTTGAGGGCCGCCATATAGCTGGAATATTGCTGACTGCGGCATGAAACTAAAACTAAAACCTGAAAAAGTCATTGCCTTTTTCCTTACATGGGAATTGTCTGTCCAGTTAATTGTCACTATTTTTAAATTTGATGAAATGTCTGTGTAATAAATATATATGTCTCCTTATATTACATTTATGTTATTACTGAATGAGCAACTGAATTTTGAAAAAGCATCCATAATATATTTGGCTGAAGCGGCTGAAGTGATGTAAAACTAGCACGAGTTACGTCCCTTGAATTGTTGCTGAAACGAGATATTTTACATGCGTTTCCAGAAATGTGACGCACCTTGTCTATGTCCACTATTCTTGAGTATGAACCATTCAAGCCAACCGCAGTTAGGACGATTGTCTATACCCATTCATTATGTCTTTCTACTGAAACGAATTTATTTGTCCACATGATATGTCTCCTGCCTAAATTACACATACATTTGTACAACAGACCAGAGGTCTTACCAGAATAGAAATAAAGACTCAAAAACGTTTCCCTACCTAGGTCAGCTTGATCTTACAGTTTGGAAATAGCTGCGGCTGTTGCAATCACGGAACGTTGGTATGCTGACCATAACAGTAACATTAACATCAAAGCAAACCCGTCCATTACAAGTTTATAGGAGTTGCACTTGGGCATAGTGTCTTTATTTGGAAACTTAATGACGTAATCACAACGCGTGGATACGAAGACCGGCAGAGGGTGATCGGATGAGTTAAGTTTAACACTTTCAGAATGTTATGATCTAGTAACTGTGAGAGTAACTCTGTAAAATCTTCATTTCAAATTTAAGTACGTGCGAGTAACAACGTTAATGGTTTATTTAAGAAATAAAGTTCGCTCTACCCCAATGTGTTTTGTAATAAAGTATAGTTTTGCCCTGAACTATTATAATTAAAGCACGAGGACGGTAGTCCGAGTGCTTTGATGTTATAATAGTTCAGGGCAAAACTATACTTTATTACAAAACACATTGGGGTAGAGCGAACTTTACATCTTTTCTAAGATGCTAAATTTAATACTTTCTAAGGATAATTACGATTAATTTAAGGCAGAAAACAAATGACGGTGTCGGTGACCTAAATTAAGAATCCTCGCACAGGGCTAACTGGTGCGCTGTTCTATTGATGTGTCTGCCCCCCTACGTTAAGACGAACGTTACCAGAAAAAACAAATGATAACAGTTTGATGACGGTTTACGTTCGGATTAAATATCTTCTCTGAATTATTTTAATTACATCTGTCATTAACGTAAACCATATGGGGCAATATCAACGTCGCATTTCTTCTACCAACGTAAGTTTAGATCAGTACATCCAGATGAAGCGGAGTAGTCAAGCGACATTCCACGATTGCATTGTGGGAATGTAAACATTGCGAACGTTACCGTGTCGCTGAAAACTTGTGAGTCGAATTGAGACATTTTAACCGTCGGAAAACATAAACGTAATGTTTCCACCAGTGATGTTAGCTGCGTGAAGCAACTGCAAAGCAAGAAACGGGATGCAACGGAGTAGTTTACTGTAGGAGGCCGTACGAGGCGATGACAACTGACATGCATCGTGACGTCACTTACATTGTGACGTAATGTAAAATAATTCGATTACGAGGGGGCACACTAGAATGGCGCAGTGACGGGATAACGTCATTCAATTGTTACGTCATCAAAAAACTATACCTTTATTGTCTCATAATGTATTTTTTTTTCGATTGTTCTAACAGCTAGGCATCTTAGAAACCTGTATATTATATAAGCGAAGATGTGTTAAGCATTATGTTATTCCATTGAATGAGTCCCGTTGTTGCTGTTCTGATAGATAGTTAAGATTCTATAGTTTCGTAAGATAATTGTGTGGGTGAGTGAGCTTGGATTGACGCGATTTTGAACATTGTTTCAGTTAAATCACGACGGGTCTGCTTAATGTGGGAGGCAAACCTGAAGTGTTGCAGGCCTCAGGTGTATACAGTACCACTTTGATGAAGCCCACATAATAGGGAAGAACCATGATTCGTCTTAGACTACTGCCAATCAACGCCAATCCCACCCATAGCCAAACCCAAAGGCAACCCACCCACCCCTCCCCTCCCATTCCACCAGTGCCCGAATAAAATGCGTCCATTTTACAGATAATGTTTTTGGTAATTGTTCACGGACTCAACTACATTACGTTTTCATTTCAAAAATCAATCTCAGTAATCTCTACAGTTCTTGCTCCTTACAAACCGTGAAGGTCCGGTTAGAATATTGGCCTTCAGTAACCCATGCTTGTCGTAAGAGGCGACTAACGGGATCGGGTGGTCAGGCTCGCTGACTTGGTTGACACATGTCATCGGTTCCCAATTGCGTAGATCGATGCTCATGCTGTTGATCACTGGATTGTCTGGTACAGAATCGAATATTTACAGACCACCGCCATATAGCTGGAATAATGTTGATCGCGATAAACACTAGAAATTACTGAATGATATTTTTTTTATATTAATACTCTTAGTTATTGGGGATGAAAAGGCTGTCGTCCATATAGCTGTGGGTCCGAATGGTTTTCAGTTTGCTTTGGGCCAAAGGACCGGCGCCAATTTTGGACGCTGCTCGCAAATACGCCTCTGCTGACTGATATGGTACGGGCTTTAACGGTTGCTGGCTGGAGCTTGTGTCGGGGGTGCGTGGTTCGAATCCCATCGGTCTTAACGTGGGGTCTTTGCTGGCGATGTTTGTTTTGATGTCAGTTGACGACCGAGGTCATGCTGCGAGGTACCAGACTAAAGCATACCTATAGCTCGCCATCCGTCAAATTCCCAGAGGTGTGGCATGACTAACTTGTTCCAGAACGATGAATAGAACTGTTTGTTCTGACTTCTGCACTCTTTTAGATGGCATTGAGTAGACAGATAAGCATCTGGTTGGTTTGTCTGCGTTTCTTTGCCCATTTTAATACACTCTGTTTCTGTTTCAAATCCAATTATTAATGCACAAGATTACAAATAAAAATGGTGACTGCATAAATAGAGTTTGACCAGTGTTGGAGATTACTATAATGATTGAATGCTTATATAGGCATAGGACAACAAGAAACTACGTATGTGTCATTAATTAGAACACTTTGTAATTTCAGTTACATGTAATTCAGGGAACAGTGAAGGTCCGGGTTAGAATTGGTCCTCAGCAGCCCATGCTTGTCGTAAGGGGCGACTAACGGGATCAGGTAGTCAGGCTCGCTGACTTGGTTGACAGATGTCATCGTATCCCAATTGCGTAGATCGATGCACATGACGTTGATGACTGGATTGTCTGGTCCAGACTCGATTATTTATTGCTGAGTGTGGCGTGAAACGATAAACCAACCAAACATGTATTCAGTAATTATATTGTCTGATTCAGTCTGTCAATATACATTGAAAGAGTTCAATTGCTTTTTTTAGAATAGACTTCCCCGCGATTGTATATACAGAACTGTAGCCTGTTGGTTATCATGATATCTCGTAAATTAAGTATCGTATGACGTCACGAAGCGGAATATTTCATGTACATACAATGCCTAGCCTCGCTGACAAAAATATTCCGTAAGTTCACTAAATCTTATTGTCCAGAACTGAGATAAATAGTCCAAGATCACAAATGCCACCAATACCAAAATTTTATTGTTTCAAAATTTCAAGTGAAAAAGATACCGTTAGCACCGATCTTCTCATGTCTTGTCGTATGCTTTCCTAGGTTGTAATACTTACTGCAATTGGCTGTTGTACATTGTGATATAAAATAACGGACTACGGAACAAAGGCCACGTCATATTCTGTCTGCACACGAATGGGTGATGATTGCAAATGGCTTCGGTAAACAAACGTTGCTTTCACGAGTGGAATATTAGGCATTTCAATTTGCTGAATCAATGAATAAAGTAATCAGTGAGTAAACATAATGAAATCGTGCATTTAAAATTATATAATTTTCGCCGCACTTACATTATATATCTACGAAACTAGGTTACGCGAGGATACGTTTGTGATTAATATATCACCGTTTGTTGTTAAAGCAGCAGATACTTTGGGCATCAGGTTTCTTGAAATTAGATCGAAAATGTTAAGCTTCATAATTCTTTGCTGTGGGAAAGATTGCGTCTACTTAGGCTGGGTTATAGTGAAAACGGACCCCAGCGAAAACGGCCAAAAATAATCGGAGAAAACGGTTGGAACAATATGTATTTGAATATCCGATGAATAGGTTCGTATACGTACTTTGGGCCACAAGGACGATAAACCGTAGAAGCAAGTTTGTCCGCCTGTCTTCGGGCTGTACATAACCTGATATGCTACATTGGGTGGTCTGGGTGGTCAAATTCCACAGTATATGTTGTGTATATTTTGAACTATTTTAATGATGTCACTGTATTCATATCGAGTGAATCTGTTGAATCAAGAACAGACGATCTCTGTGTATTCACGTCATTGGATAATAAAATTCACCATCATACTGCTAAATTGTCTATGTCATGTTGCAGGCACATAATGCATTTTTTAGCTACCGTGGCCTTTGAGCACCCATTCACATGATACTAGTTTCTGCCACTGTGGCTTTTAAGCACCCAATCATTTGATGCCACTTTGGGCCACCATGGCTTTCAGGAACCCATACGCATGAAGAAACTTTTAGCAAAATTTCTGATGCGGCGTTAAACACTATACACTTGAATTGCCCCTTGTGTATAGATAGTTTCAGACACCATGCCTTTCAAGCACCCATACACGTGATGCTAGTATCAGACACCATGCCTTTCAAGCACCCATACACGTGGTGCTAGTTTCAGACACCATGCCTTTCAAGCACCCATACACGTGATGCTAGTTTCAGACACCATGCCTTTCAAGCACCCATACACGTGATGCTAGTTTCAGACACCATGCCTTTCAAGCACCCATACACGTGGTGCTAGTTTCAGACACCGTGGCTTTCAAGCACCCAAACACGTGGTGCTAGTTTCAGACACCATGCCTTTCAAGCACTCAAACACCTGATGCTAGTTTCAGACACCTTGGCTTTCAAGCACCCAAACACATGGTGCTAGTTTCAGACACCATGCCTTTCAAGCATCCAAACACGTGGTGCTAGTTTCAGACACCGTGGCTTTCAAGCACCCAAACGCGTGGTGCTAGTTTCAGACACCATGCCTTGCAAGGGCCAAAACACGTGAATCTGCTTTTAGCCACCGTGGCTTTCAAGCACCCATACACGTGATGCTGCTTTTAGCCACCGTGACTTTCAAGCACCCAAACACGTGATGCTAGTTTCAGCCACGGTGGCTTTCAAGCACCCAAACACGTGATGCTAGTTTCAGACACCGTGGCTTTCAAGTACCCAAACACGTGATGCTAGTTTCAGACACCGTGCCGTTCAGCATCCGAACAGGTGGTGCTAGTGTCAGACACCATGGCTTTGAAGCACCCAAACGTGTGGTCCTAGTTTCAGCCACCGTGGCTTTAAAAGACCCAACCACGTGATGCTGCTTTTAGCCACCGTGACTTTCAAGCACCCAAACACGTGATGCTGCTTTTAGCCACCTTGGCTTTCAAGCACCCAAACACGTTGTGCTAGTTTCAGACACCTTGGCTTTCAAGCACCCAAACACATGATGCTAGTTTCAGCCACGGTGGCTCTGAAGCGCCCAAACACGTGATGCTGCTTTTAGCCACCTTGGCTTTCAAGCACCCAAACACGTTGTGCTAGTTTCAGACACCTTGGCTTTCAAGCACCCAAACACGTTGTGCTAGTTTCAGACACCTTGGCTTTCAAGCACCCAAACACGTTGTGCTAGTTTCAGACACCTTGGCTTTCAAGCACCCAAACACGTTGTGCTAGTTTCAGACACCTTGGCTTTCAAGCACCCAAACACATGATGCTAGTTTCAGACACCGTGCCTTTCAAGGGTCCAACCACGTGATGCTGAAGCTAGATTCAGCAACTATAACTTTCCAACACCCAAACACATTATGCTAGTTTCAGACACCGTGGCTTTGGAAGCACCCAAACACGGGATGATAGTTTCAGACACTGTGGCTTTCAAACACTCAAACACGTGATGCTAGTTTCAGCCACTAAGACTTTCCGAACACCCAAACATGTGATGCTAGTTTCAACCGTGCCTTTCAAGGGTCCAACCACGTGATGCTGCATTTAGCCACCGTGACTTTCAAGCACCCATACACGTGATGCTAGTTTCATCCACGGTGGCTCTGAAGCACCCAAACACATGATGCTAGTTTCAGCCACCATGCTTTTCAAGCACCCTTACAGCCTCAGACCACAGTTACCCCTCTGAACTTTTACCCGGAAGGAAAATAGGAGAATATAGTACCTTGTTCAAATGGGCTGTTATGTTTGTGCTAATTTTTTGACAGGGTGACTTGTGATAGCTTAAATGAAAGGTAACAAATTGTACTTTATTGCAAATTTGGGTCCACAATCTACACATGGTATTGACACCAGCCTTCCATGATTTGACCCCAAGTTCAAGGCTGTCTAGTGCGTTTCGGCTCGAAACTTCCGGTGACCATTGTTTACAGTGGATACAGCAAAATTGACATGGTCGATCCAGGCCCATATTTTGCCGGTTAAGAGACAAGTGGCAGGTTGGTCAGCATGTAATAGGAGAACAGCCTACGACCGATATTAATTGTGGTGGACCGGCATGTCACTGTAGATAGCAAAGAAGGAAAATAATTGTGGTCTGAGGCCATACACGTGCAGACACCGTGGCTTTCAAGCACCCAAACACGTGATACAAGTTTCCGCCACTGTGACTTTCAAGCTCCCAAACACGTGATACTAGTTTCTGAAAGGATGTCTTTCAAGCACCACCCAAACACGTGATGCTAGTTTCTGACAGGATGTCTTTCAAGCACCACCCAAACACGTGATGCTAGTTTCTGACAGGATGTCTTTCAAGCACCACCCAAACACGTGATGCTAGTTTCTGACAGGATGTCTTTCAAGCACCACCCAAACACGTGATGCTAGTTTCTGACAGGATGTCTTTCAAGCACCACCCAAACACGTGATGCTAGTTTCTGACAGGATGTCTTTCAAGCACCACCCAAACACGTGATGCTAGTTTCTGACAGGATGTCTTTCAAGCACCACCCAAACACGTGATGCTAGTTTCAGCCACTAAGGGGAGTAAGTGGTATGTTTATGCAATAGCATGTTTTGATAAACAGTGATTAGAATCCACTTATGAACACGGTGATCTATACGCACTATATATTCTGCTTTCACCTGGTGAATGAACAAGAAGTAGGCCAAAAACGTCATGTTGTCAATAATAAAGAAGTTGTAAATCCATACCATACGTTGTTATGTTACCTTTCAACTTCTATTTGCCAATCAAGCATCTTAATCTGTCTAATATGGTCTTCGCTATGTGTGGTTTTACTAATGTACTACTATTAGATGAGCCACGACCTGACAAATGACCCCAATTTGCAGATATGGGAACGCCCTCCAGAACATTCCATTTGAAAAATGAGGGAAACAGGTTGTCGTCTAAAACTTGAAAAGTTCAATTTAATCGTGCGAATCGTGTTTTAATTGTTATATCATACAAAGTATGTATATAATGATATTCTTTATTCGCAGAGAGTATGTAGGCCATCGGCCCATAATACAGATATTAAATGTTTACAGCCATATATGATTGGCGGTGCTTTACAGCATAATAAATAAACATTGCTACATTTCTGATGACAAAGGTATTGTTTGAGGTCATCAATATATTGTAATTTGACAAAGAAGGGTATGTGTAAAACTTGGCAGGAATATATATAGTGCGCAAGGGACTGTATGCAGTACACACTATAGTTTGGCATGAAATGCATGTGGACCCGGTTACAGGTCATTGGCTCCCTCCCTCTGCAAGCCTTCTGCGTTCTACTGTTTATTTTGTTGACAGTTATATAGACAGATTCTTTAATACAAATGCATAAAATCGGTGATTTACAATGTGATTAGGTTGTCTGACAAAACATCCACTTGCACAGTTTGAGATCGATTGGGTCATTGGATGAAGAGATATTTACAAAAAACCGGGTCCACATGCATTTCATGCCAAACTATAAAAGGAAATGATACTCGTTTTCTATTTATCCATTGTCGCACATGTTACATAACCTGTGATGTCTGGGTTTATTTGTGTATCTACCTGTCTCAATATTTAATTGATGGGAACCACAGCGAAACTGTGCGAGTGCAATGCGAAATTTACTAACGTTAATAACACTTAAATATGGTTCCATAGATAGATTACACTTGAAAAGAGAATATGAATAAGTTTTAGAACTTGATGATAACGAGTTATGCCATTCTTGATGGGATATATGCTGAGCCCTGATCATAAATTCAGACAGGAAAGAATTTAAGCTACTAATATACTGTCTTTCCCATATATATCCAAATCCCATATTGTAAAGTAATAACTTAAGCTTTGATACCCAATTTGTTTTACCATTGCTAGCATCTAACAATAATAAATTATAGCACTTTCTGGGCAGACGAGATACTGGCATATTAAACAATTTATACCAATATTTAATACAACGTTTGTAAGCGTAAACATAGACAGTGCCACACTCACCCCGAACGATGTGATTAGGGGTTGATATTTTGACACAAAGCAGATATTTACAAGCCAGAGTTTGCACTTTCTCAATTGGTGAACAATCCAGCCCCCAGACTTCAGCCCCATAGAGTAGGATTTGTAACACTTTTGAATAATAAATCCTGAAGAAAATGTCACCGCGAATAGGTTTTAGCTTCGATGGTGACCTAATAATACTATAGAGGGCCTTTTTAGATTGTAGAATGGAATTATCAAAATGTTTATGCCACGACGAGCTTTGAGAAAGAAGAACACCCAAATACTTATACCATGAGACACAATCTATTCTCATGCCACTCAAAAAACACTTTTCATATTTAGAGAGCTTACCTCCATTTCTAAAGACAACAATTTTGGATTTATCTAGATTAACGGAAAGGTCATACTCGATACAATACTTTTCCAAAAACATTGATACGCTTTTGTAGGCCACAGATAGTATCGGAGAGGAGTACTACGTCGTCAGCGAACAGCAAGAGAAATACTTGTGTTAGTTCTGGATGCATCTGTATACCAGGATAACAAGATGACTCAATTTCACAAGCCAAATCATCTATAAATATAGAAAATAGAAAGGGGCTTAAGACACACCCTTGACGCACTCCGATATTACACTGGAAGATTTCGGAAAACATATTATTTGATTTAACGCAAGATTTGACACAATCATAGATGGATCGGACACAATTCCACATTTTGGTAGACACGCCCTTCTCATTTAATACAGACCATAATTTTGCCCTATTCACCAAATCAAACGCTTTTGAAAAGTCTACAAAAAAGCATATAATTTCGCTTTCTTAGATAGAATTCTGTTAATAATAGTTTGTCAAATGAAAATGTTATCTATAGTCGAGTAACCAGCTCTGAACCATGCCTGCGACTCGGAGATCTTGCAATAAGCATCAGTCCAAAACCTGAGCCTATTATTAATAACTGACACATATAGTTTACTAAAGACACTGAGAACTGTAATCCCTCTGTAATTGGACACCTTATTGACATCACCCTTTTTATGAACAGGAACTATTATACCCATAGACCACTGAGCTGGGAATATACCTTTATCAAAAAGCATATTGAATAAAATAGTAAGATATGGATAATAACATCTGCAAGAATTCAGCAATAAGCTTATCATCCCCCGCTGATTTAGAAATCTTGAGTGCATCTATTCCCACCATAATCTCATCAGCCGAGATTGGCGAATCAAGAATAGCAGTGGTATTACTATCAGTAAACTTAGACTCATAGCTATTGGCCACACTATCGCTAACTGATGATCTACCAGGTGTCATATACATACTGCAAAAATCATCATGCCAATCCTGTAATGAAATACTGGGGGTAACTGGAACTGTGGATGAAAAACGTTTTAATAACTTCCAAAATGCCTTACTATTATATAAATTATCTCTCAAAGCTATAGACATTTTATCTTGGTAAGCTCGCTTCTTATCCCTCGTAACAGAAGAAAAATTATTTTTTGTCCTTAGATAATCTTTAAGAATATCATCAAGTCTACATCGTCTATAACACACAACATCCTCTCTCTCTCAGAGCGATAATAGCTACACTCAGAATCATACCAAGGCTGAGAATTTATAGTTTGCCATCACGACATTTACGTTTCATACATGTACCAGCTTCACATATAGCATCAGTAAATATATCAACAGACTCAATAATATTATCGAACATGCGATCTAGGCATTCATCGAACATTGAAATATTTTTATCTGACAATAGATGTTCTATGTGTACAGCTAAGATCCTTAGAAACTGAACCAAGAAAAATATAACTTTATTTACAAAACACCCCACACAAGTGCCTGAGAAACGAACCGTTCTTATGTTTACAAACGGATGTATAATCGGCATATATTCTGGTGCATCCTCTCCATTCAGTGGTCAAATACCGAATAGATCCATTAATGAATTTACTGATTTAGGCGTACTTCGGGCCTTAGTCGTCATTTTTTGAATCGGTCTCGGTGTCTGAATCACTTGCCAGTCCTACTTCGATCACGATTCTGTCAATTTCGTTTTCTACTGCAATTTCCCGTTGCCAGAAGCCATCTTTAATGGTTTTCACATGTTTACAACATTCGGACCATTCCTTGGCACCGATTGCAGACATTTTCTCGTTAATGGCAACTCTTAGCGAAGTTTTGTTTCGCAACATATTTTTTTCACATTGGCCCAAATCATCTCAATTGGGTTCAATTCTGCGTGGTAAGGAGGAAGTCATGGTAAATCATGGCCATGTTGTTTCAAAATAGTGTCTACTCTATAGACAGGGCCCGATTTGTTGGATTTTGCTAGACACAACAGTTCGGCTTGGAGCATTTTATCGTCAAATGCAATATTGTGCCTTTGTAACCAAGCTTTGATATCATCTTTTCTGTTAGCGTTGTTGGACATCTGTCCACTTGCTTGCTGTGGTATGGCGCATTACCCATAAGAATGACGGAATGGGGTGGAATATGTGGGATCATTTTTTTCCGGCAGCCATTTGGAAAAATTATCAAAATTCATCTCGTCATGATAATCTGCTGATTTGAGCTTTCAGTCAAATACAAGTAAAGCATTTGGTACAAAACCGTTTTCAGACCCTGCATGAACAACAATAAGCCGAGGTCCGGTACCGGACAGAGACTGTCCCCATTTATCACAACCTCACCATCAAGCTGCGGACAGTGTGGTCTACATGCAACCATGTTTCATCGATAAAGATGATTGTTCGATTTTCATCTCGACATTTTTTCATTGCACGTAAGTATTGCATGCGTTCTTCGTTCCATTAAAAGCTTACGATTTGACTGTCATTCAGATTTTTCGAAAACTTTCCTTTGAACCCTGGTAGTGCAATTGGCTTCTTGCCATATCATATATCATATCTAGAGTAGGCAGTTGCTTTTGTACTCCATATAAAGGTTGTACAAAATGACGGACTGCACACCGGTCAAAGTTATCAAGTTTGTGCTTGGAAGTTTAGGATTTGCGCAACTTGGTTGGACTGATTAAAAGTAGGCCTACTCGCACCCCATCACCTTCCGCTTTAATACGTTTTAAAGTTGCCTTGGAAAGATTAGTAGAAAGGCTACTTTTTGACTTAACGTCTAGTTTGGTTGCACACGTCTTTTCCATATAAATAGTAACATTGTAGGCTAACTCCCTTGCCTGAGAATGAACAATTTGACCATTCGTCCCTAACTTGGAAATGTTAAATTAATTAAAATCTGCAAACATTCATAAATTGACTCGTGTCGAGATGGTGTCTTGCTGAACTAAATCGCTCTACGAGACACGTGTTAAACAGAAGCGGTATTGAGTTCACGCCACGGTCAGCATGTATCGCACGTGCTTAATCGCCAATCTACCTGTAGCAACCAAGTATGTTCGTCTAGATTCCCTGCCCCGCCTACTTGTCACAGACGCGTGGTCTGCGCAGGCTTATTTAATACGAGTCAAGCAGTATTTAAAAACTATGGTTTAGGTCATGCTGGGTATTGCTTGTATATTCTACTCTTTGGATTTGTTTTTCGTCTACTTTGAGTGCAATAATGCCTCTCTTATCCGCCCTGGCTCAAACGTTATTTGATGTGTAATACACACTGACTAATTACATAATGCACTGCACTTGTTGCTGAATTGAAACGTTCATTTTAAGATCTGTGACCAATGACAAATTATGACTTCCCTATCATCTGAGTACGGTACAACAATTAAACGTTTTCATGGAAATTGTTCTGCAAATAACACGGGTCTCCCATGATTTTGAGTGTAAAATATTGTTTGATCGGCCATTATGGGTTATTATCCCACGTAATCTAACATTCACACAGGGTATAAATGTTCAACCCATTTACCAACTGACCAGCAGAATCGTCGCAACATCGACAGCAGCTATGGGCATCGTCAAGTGCGCATCCGTCATCGTCATTCTCAGCTTTGTAAGTGTACCTTTCTACTTATATCAGCCACTTGTTGTTACCCTGGCTGGCACTGGGAAATGTCCGAGTCTGTATTCTGTGTCTCACGGGGGTGTAATTCAATCAATCTTTATTCGGTACTTAAAAGGCCACAGTCCTATAGTACATTTATATACACAGTGTTTAGAACTGAGCAGCAGAAAGGCATATGTCAAATATTTACAGATTACAAATTTAAACCAGATTTTCTATGTATAAATGCAAAATAAATATACATTGACAGGTTCTGTAATTCAATAATATTTTATTTTAATAATAAAGTCAGTTTTATTTCATTTGGATGGATATAATAGTAGGATGTTAAATATGTCTTTCTAAGGTTTTCATAAACGGGGCATATAAAACGAAAATGAAAACGTTGCAAATTCTATGATTACGAGGGATATTAATATAACGGCCAGTTTCAATAAACAACTCGTGCGATGAGCAGCGAAAACGGGATAGCTACACGGAATTTCTTTACAGTGATTTTTTATAAATAATATTCTTGGCATGGTTCAGATTTCCAATGTTTATAATACAGACACTTAGAGCATAGAGAGATTGAATCAAGTTATGTTTGTCGATAGGTGTCTTTCATTCTTTGGGTCAGTGCCATAATAAATGAATTTTCTGATTGGGCGTTTTGATTATTCCAAACATAACCATATCCCGTTTTGAATAATTGTTAACCTGTAGGATGATCGGCAGTACTCCAGACTTATACAAGCAACTACTCATACACACGCGCACGCGAACGCACGCAAACACATGCACGCACAAAAAGGGGCGATGGAGTAGCGTAATGGTTTAAGTGTCCGCTCGTCAGGCTGAAGGCCTGGGTTCGATTCTCCAGATGGGTATAATGCGTGATGCGCATTTCTGGTGTCCCTCGCCGTGATATTGCTGGAATTTTGCTGGAAGCAGCGTAAAACCATACAAGCTCACACGCATTCATGTCGCAATATTATTGAACGTGACGTAAAACAAATTTTCCTTCACGTATGTCAAAAACCGACGGTACCGTTCTTCAAGTAATCTAGGGCAATTCATCATGTTCAGTTGCGTCCCTTAGCCATTCAGGATCTGCTATTCTTGGTTCGAATACCGGATTCGTTCATATTATGAATCGTGATATATTGGCATCCAAGTGGTTGACTCGACCATCTTTTATTCAAACAATACAAATACCTGACATGTCGTGATATATAGCTTTACGTTGTGTGACAGGGGCGGTGGGGTAGCCTTGTGGTTAAAGCCTTCACTCGTCACGCCGAAGGCCCGGGTTCGATTCCTCACTTGGGTATAATATGTGAAGCCCATTTCTGGTGTCCCCTGTCGTGACATGGCTGGAATATTGCTAAAATCAGCGTAAAACCCAACTCACTCACTCACACAAGCTATGACAGAAACATGACTACCACTCAGTTACATTATCAATTTGTGGAGTCTCCGACTAATTTTTTCTGGAATTTTGCCTAAAGTGCTGTAAACTCCCATTCATGCGAACTGGGCCTGGAACGCAGGATACTTGACGCTAATGGCATGTAGCTGAGTCATTCAAACTCACATACTGCTCTTAACATGAGCAGTGGGACCACGTCGTATGAGAAACCCCAACTAGCTTTGCGTTCTTTGGTAGTGCCAAACCTCTGTGGGTTCGAATCTCAGATTATGTTTCTAGACCTGTTGCCACCACATCCATGCTCGTGATTTTCGCTACAGTGGTAAACATCAGAGACCAACACCCTTCCTTGTTTCTCTCCCTTAACTGATAAGGAGTGACATAACAACCTTGCTCAACGCCCACATCTCTTAACTGTTATAAAGACTCGCTTTCTACTTCTCTTTTCCCCAGATTGCCGGCTGCTATACTCATCCGACAATTACGGATACACTTAGGTAAGTAACTTTAAACTGAATTTTAGCTTTAAAGAGCACATCGAATTCGTTAGTAATACAGACGCGAATTCTCCGATGCTTAACACCTTCATGATGATGCTGGTGATGATGATTGTTGATGATGATGATGATGTGATGATGATTGTTGATAATGATGATGATGATGTGATGATGATGATGACATGATGATGTGATGATGGTGATGATTGTTGATGATGATGATGACGACGACGACGATGATGGTAATAATAATGAGGAGGAGGAGGAGGAGGAGGAGGAGGAGGAGGAGGAGGATTGAGGGACTTTAAGATCCTTGAAGATCTTGCTGTGATGATTGTTAATGATGTTGATGATGATGATGATGATGATGCCGCCGACGACGACGACGACGATGGTGATGATGGTGGTGATGATGATGATGATTGAGGGACTTATTTATCACCCGGAAGTTGTTGATCCTTTAAGATCTTGCTGTGATGATTGTTAATGATGATGATGATAATGATGATGCCGACGACGACGACGATGATGATGATGGTGGTGGTGGTGGTGATGATGATGGTGATGATGATGATGATGATGATGATGATGATGATGATGATGATGATGATGATGATGATGATGATGATGATTGAGGGACTTATTTATCACCCGGAAGTTGTTGATCCTTTAAGATCTTGCTGTGAATGTGCCGCGGTAGATTAGGTAATAAGCTGGTTAAATGCAAACAATTGATTTGACGTTGATTCCTCACACTACACTTTTCATTCTCTTTTTCAGAAGCTGCAGAGATGGTAATGTATGGTTTAAATATTTGTGTAAAGATTAATCAGGGACATGTAGTCAAACACCTTTCTGGCGAACTTGCATACTCCGTAAGTACTATCTAGCACAACCGAAAAGAGATAACTACCGACAAATATTCAGGGAAACATATAGTCAAATATGTCGAAGGTGAAAACTATGTAAATGGCACCTACTATGTGGAACGATGTTTATATACTGAGTGAAAAAAGAAACTTCACATTCTTTCTTCAGGGCACTATAAACGAACAAGACGATTAGGCTACCCCACCGCCCCCTAAAACCAAATAACTGAAATGGAGCTAATCCGCATTAAGTCACAGTTCTTACACTACCGTGCTTCTCAATATGAAGATTCGTAAGCCCCTACATTTGTCATGATATACTGAGTCAAAAAAAAACCTTCACATGCTTTCTTCACTTCAGGGCACTATAAAAGAACAAGAGATGGTAAGATGGTTAAAGTGTTATTGTTTAATTGCTGAGATCTGTGTGATGTACTCGATTCACTGACAGTGCCATAATCAGTTCCATTAGGCTACACCGCCGTTCCAAATCATGGGTATACAGAATGTCAAGTCACAAGAATAAAAATGCGAAAGGTCTCAGTTCAATATCGTGTATGGCCGCCCCGCGCATTCACCACTGCCAAACACCGTCTCCTCATCGACTGCCTGATGCTTGTGAACACGTGGTTGGGGATTCTGCGCCATTGCTCTTGCAAGGCCGCGCCAAGTTCCTGCAAATTCTGAGGTTGGTTCCTAAGACCACGAAGCCTTCTCCCAAGTGCATCCCAAACATGCTCTATTGGATTAAGGTCAGGGGACCTCGATGGCCAGTCCATGACGTTGATTCCAGCGTTTTGAAGGAAATTTCGTGTCAACATCGCAGTATGCGGCCGAGCATTATCATGCTGGAACTGTAGACCTGGGCCATGAGCCGCCATGAAAGGAACGAGTTCAGGGGTGAGCACCTGGTCACGGTAAGCAGCAGCTGTGAGGTTTCCACGGATGACCAAAAGTCGGGAACGGTTGTTCCCACAGAAAGCACCCCACACCAGGCAACTTCCGCCCCCGAATCTGTCGACTTCCTGTATCCAACATTGGGTATACCGTTCACGACGTCGTCTCCAGACGCTATGCCTGCCGTCCGCGAATCTGAGGGTAAACCTGGATTCATCGCTAAAGACGACTCGATTCGAGTCTCTCTGGGTCCATCGGAGGTGACGTTGGGCCCACAGCAGACGTTGACGTTGATGAAACGGCGTCAATATTGGCCCACGATATGGACGTCGAGAATGGAGATTGGCAGCCCGCAACCGATTTCGAATGGTCTGTGAGGACAGTCGACCTCTAAACATCTCAGCCCTGGTTCGTGTAGCCGGCAGAAATCTGTCACGTAGGTGACGTAGGACGATTTGACGGTCTTCTGCTCGTGACGTCACACGTGGACGACCCGACCTTGGGCGATCAGAAGTGGTGCCAGTTTGTTGTAGACGACCTCGCAAGTCATACACAGTAAGACGGCTGCATCCCATTGTTCTTGCGACGTCAATAACTGATCTTTCCGCTTGCAACATACCAACGGCACGTTCACGCTGCACATTTGACAATCGTGGCATTTCAAGTACCGTTAGAACTGTGGTTTAAAAGTGTTTTTAATTCTTGAGGCCAATGCAAACATGTGCATATGAAGAAAACTTCGATGCGAAGATCACGTGATCGACTGCACGTGCAAAACCTGATTTGGCACTAACGTCATTTGCACGACGAATGGATGGGTTTGAGTGGGTTTTGCTAATGTTTTTCTAGAGTCGAAAGATAGGGATCCCATTTCGGATACATAGATATATCATCAGAACAAAATTATTCATTATTTTTCAAATTACATTTTGTGAAGTTTCTTTTTTGACTCAGTATATATCGAGTTATCTAAGGTTCGGCAAAATTTTAAACTAACACCATAAGTAGGTGCAGCGTTTGGTGGGTTCGAATCCAAATTCCTGTCTTTGTTCTTGGTCAGCATCATGCCCTTTGTTCGTGGGTTTCACCGAGTGAGTGAGTGAGTTAATTGGGTTTACCCCGCTTTTTAACAATATTCCAGCAATATCACTGCGGGGGACACCAGAAATGGGCTTCACACATTGTACTCGTGTGGGGAATCGAACCCGGGCCTTCGGCGTGACGAGAGAACACTTGAACCACAAGACTACACCACCGCTCGGGATTCACCGAAGTGAAACCGATGGAAGACCTCGATCTATCCTCCCACTTCAAGTTGTGTAACTTGGTTTAGTTTGATTTATTTGGTGTTTGACGCCGCATCCAGCACTATTCAGGTATATGGCGGCGGTCTGTAAATGATCGAGTCTGGAGCTGACATTCCCGTGATCAACAGCATGAGCAGAAATCTACGCGATTTGGATACGATGACAATGTGTCAACCAAGTCAGCGAGCTTGAAAACCAGATCTATTTAGTGGCCTCTTACGACAAGCATGGGCTGCTGAAGATCATTTCTAACTCGGGAAGTCTGTGTATATATCTGCTGTTCGAAGCGGCGATAAACGATGCTAGTTGTCTGCTAGGTTCCTGTTTCGCGCTACCTTAAAAAGCCTTGTGTTCATTCTAAGAATCGGTTCTCAACAAGTCTTGATTGAAACCCTTTGTTGATTTCTAGTCCAGTAATACTGACAATTGGGGTAAAACAAATTGCAATAAAAACACATTTTTGCTGAAACCTGTAAGGTTTAACATATCAAAACTATATAAATGTGTCATGAACGATTTTGTTCGAAAAAGTTATTTATTTGTAATGCCAAATCGCGTACATCGGATACGGAAAAACAGATGGCCGCTGTTACTCGCCGTGTTTCCGTAGATTGCATCACGTAAACAAGATGGCCGATCAGCGTATCGTTGCAGGCGACTCAATGCAATCACGGAAATTGTTTACATACATTTACAAGTTAACTGAGATCATTAATGTCTAATATATACATAAGTTGCTATATTATCGCTCAAGGCCGCGAATCATTGACGTAGTGGATACTGAACGAAAGTTCACTTCGAGCTATTGACGCCATTCAACGTTCATGATACACAGTAGAAAGTTCACTGAAAAACCACGCAAAAGCAAACAGTGAGACATAATTTGACATGTTGTTACATTCTAATTGTTAGAAAAGTAAAATAAAAGATTTATTCTTTATCAAGACACCCCGTATAATCTCCAATATTCGGGTTAAAATGAGCATTACCAGCCTCTGGTGATCGTGAGAGGCGACCCTTGGAAACGTTTCCCAAGAGCTTGGAGTGTTGCTTATACTATGAATCACGGGAATATCTAGTCCATGCACTGTTATTCACAGTTGTATCATATATTCCTTAGTGCGGCGTTAGACAAAAACAAATATGTAGAAATAGAATCAAACACATTTATATCGAGAGTCTTCGAGTTATCAACCGCAAAAATAACGACTACATAAGGAACACCCTGGAACCGACCTTGTACCTCGAGACAAGCATAATCTCGACACATCAAGGTTCTCCACATCGGAGTTTGGCTGCAGGCCTTTTTGGCTCTAACTTTTCTGCAAATTCTATGCTTAAGTTTACCCTTTTGGGGTTTTGGGGATCGTTTTAGCTGTTATATGTTGGTTTAACTTAGACATTTTCTTTTGTTGCTGTTGTTTGTTGTTTTCCTGTATACCTATAGCACCTTGAGGTAACATTTCAGCTTGCAAACAGAAACCATTGGACTTGGCCTTTGTAATCGACTCTTCATCCAGTATATCGCCGGAGGACTTTACATTGGGGATGTGGTTCGTGGAGGACTTTATAGATATTTTCGAAGTGGGCCCCTTGACCGTGAGGGCCTCCGTAGTGACGTTTGGCGACCGCGTGTACGATGAGGACGCCTTTGGTTTCAACAGGTACACCGATAAGAGGTCCTTGAAAAAGGCAATATCGATGATCCCCTTTAAGGCTGGGCATGCCACGGACACCGGGGCTGGCATCCAGTTCATGAGAGACAGATTTCTCCCTCACGCCCGCAAAGGGGTTAAGACTGTATGTATTGTGTTGACCGACGGCAAATCCCAGGAACCGGAACTGACGGAGAAACAAGCCCGGATCACCCGAGATGCCGGCGTGGAGATGTTTGCTGTTGGTATCGGCCGTAGTGTCTCAGAGGAGGAACTGAGGAACATCGCCGGCGTTGATGACCACGTCTTTACTGTCACTACTTACAACCTTCTGGGCACCATCAGATCAAGGCTCGCTTTTCAGTCATGTGGAGGTAGGTAAATCCATCCCCATCCTGTCATGCCTTCGTCAACATTCGCCCCTTTCCGTAACCATTCGACTTCTTCCGGAATAACACGAACGGTGACGAATGCCCGCCATGAAGAAACTGCAGAAAATTATCTGTAGACAATAAAAAAAAAATTAAACTTTCGTAGAAAGAGAAAATATGCACTGGCTAAACTGGAACAGACAAGACATTGCTATTAGATGGTGATGTATTTCATACGGATATCATAGCCTTGACAGCAATACCATAGACTGCAGTATTGTTTTCAGAATTGTAATGTTATGAGCACGTTTGTTATTTTGTTTTTCAAACCCAGTTTTCAAATGTATCCTTTCTTTAGGATAAGTAAAAACAATGGGGGTTTGTAAGTGCATTTAGAATACATCGGTGCCGAGAAATTTGATATTTAATTTATTAAAGTATTCTTAAAACAACAACGACTTCATTGTTAACGTACAGCAACTAAAGACTGAATATAGAACAATTTATTAACATTGAGGTGTGTAAAGTTTTGGAAGCAGTCTAATGAGTAAAGGCTATCGGCGATGAAGTTAAAGCGAAATAGTTTCTCACAGGGCTGATTTAACGTCCAATCTTCTAATTATTTCAGAGGAACCTATTTCAAGAGTTGGTAAGTATCATAGGCCTTAAAGAGGAATATTTGAGTTTGTCCTGAATGTTTACTTCAGGAGATAATGGGAGGTGAGGTGAGGTGAAATTGGATTTGAAGTCGCTTGAGAATATTTCGCTCATATGACGACGTGCATGCGTGTGTATGTGTATGTGAGGCTGCTCGTACTAGCCAAGACTTAAGCTGGTTTTATAGTGCTAGCCCACTGAGATACCATTCCGCAGTGAAGCATGAATACCCCACTCAGACACATTATACTGACTCCAAGCCGACCAGTCCTTGTTGTACCCATTAATGTCGAGCTCCAGGCAGGGACCAACAAGTACCATGATATTTTAACGTCTTTTGGTATGACGCGGTCGGGGATCGAACCCGCGACCTTCCGCTCTCCGGGCGGACGCTCTAACCACTACACCACGGAGGCGGTACAGGAGAGAATGGGAACCCAACTCGGCTACAGACTGAATGAGTGAGTGAGTGAGAGAGTTTAGTCTTACGCCGCACTCAGCAATATTCCAGCTATATGGCGGCGGTCTGTAAATAATCGATTTCTTCATTCGTCATGTTTCGGTTGTGTCGAACTTGGATAACTCGAAGTATCTACGTAGGACTCTTCAACGTCGATATAACGATGCTTAACTGCACTATTATTGATACGCGTATATTTTCAGTGTGTCGTGACAGCCCCATCGACGTCAGTCTTGTCATAGACGCCTCCTCCAGCATCGGCCCCACCAACTTCACCATCGGATTAGACTTCCTCGAGAACTTTGTCAGGAGCTTCGACATCTCCCCACACCGAGCCAGATTTTCCGTCATCACCTACGGCCTCGGCATCTACAACAACACGGCTTTCGACTTCGACGACTACAGCAATGAAGTGAGCCTCGTGAAAGCCATCGCCGGCATACCCTACACCGGTGGCACCCACACCGACACCGGTCTCGGCATTGAGTACATGCGAGACAGGCAGATGCTGCCCAAACAACGCGCCTATGCAGCTCACATCGCCATCGTGATGACCGACGGGCAGTCTCAGGACAGGGAGAAGACTCAGAAAGAAGCGGCTAAGGCTCGAGACGACGGTATCAACATGTTCGCCATCGGTGTCGGTTTAAGCCTCTCAGAAGAAGAGCTGCTGAACATCGCTGGACGGAAAGAACAGGTGTTCACTGTGACGGACTACAAAGCTCTGGAAACAATCCATAATGAACTGGACATCAGGACGTGTAGAATAGGTATGTCCTTCAATGATTGCTCAAAACATGTACGAGGTAATATAGACTAACGAATATATTTTTAATAGCAATAGTAACAAATAAACCCGTTTAAATTGAAAAGGAGCCCCAGGGAGACCAGAGATTCAGAACCTGGGTAAATCTAGACTTGCTTGATTTAGGGGTTTAGCATTGCATAGAGGGCTAGGCTGTAGGGAAAATAATATGGCTCAGGGACTATGGGACAGACCACATTCAGGTTATTGGTCAGGATCTTTATACAGGAGACCTCGTAACTCGGGGAGATTTATACAGGAGACCTCGTTACACAGGGAGATTTATAAAGGAGACCTCGTTACACAGGGAGATTTATACAGGAGACCTTGTAACTCGGGGAGATTTATACAGGAGACCTCGTAACACAGGGAGATTTATACAGGAGACCTCGTAAGTCGGGGAGATTTATACAGGAGACCTCGTTACTGAGGGAGATTTATACAGGAGACCTCGTAACTCGGGGAAAATCTATAGAGGAGACCTCGTTACTGAGGGAGATTTATACAGGAGACCTTGTAACTCGGGAAGATTTATACAGGAGACCTCGTTACACAGGGAGATTTATACAGGAGACCTCGTAACTCGGGGAAATTTATACAGGAGACCTCGTTACTGAGGGAGATTTATACAGAAGACCTTGTAAGTCGGGAAGATGTATACAGGAGACCTCGTAACTCGGGGAGATTTATACAGGAGACCTCGTTACTGAGGGAGATTTATACAGAACACCTCGTAAGTCGGGGAGATGTATACAGGAGACCTCGTAACTCTGGGAGATTTATACAAAAGACCTCATTCCTCACTGAGATTTATACAGGAGACCTGGTAACTCACGGAAATTTATACAGGCTGAGCCTTCAAGTAACGTTTGGTTTAGCCCATTGGACCTTAAAAGTGCATTCATATCTAAATGTTTAATCTTTTACTTGTTTGGGGTGTTTTTGAATTTTATTTATATATAAAATTGACATCCTTTATTGCTCATTTCTGCCGGCACTTCATCACGTGTTATTGGTGCCTTTCAGTTCTTCATCAGTTCGGCCAGGTACGCCCATCGGTTGCATAAAACTGGATACAACAAACGGTTTTCGACTACAACCATTCTCTGTAATACCGTTGAAAGGTATAAATGTGCAGCGAAATAAATATTTGCATTACAAGGCTTTTGTTGAATTACTGAAGTCATCAGCTGCTTTTCTGCCATCTTCGTAAAGAAATCGTACCATAAAATATAATGTGACATAATAATGTGAATCTTCTCTTGGTCTAATTCAATGACGTCACACTAAGTGAATACGTTAGACTCAACACGGCTGTGACCAACGGTATATCACCATGTGTTACCGTTATACTGAGATCACCATGTGTTACCGTTATACTGAGATCACCGTGTATTACCGTTATACTGAGATCACCGTGTGTTACCGTTATAGTGAGATCACCGTGTGTTACCGTTATACTGAGATCACCATGTGTTACCGTTATACTGAGATCACCATGTGTTACCGTTATACTGAGATCACCATGTGTTACCGTTATACTGAGATCACCGTGTGTTACCGTTATACTGAGATCACCATGTGTTACCGTTATACTGAGATCACCATGTGTTACCGTTATACTGAGATCACCATGTGTTACCGTTATACTGAGATCACCATGTGTTACCGTTATACTGAGATCACCATGTGTTACCGTTATACTGAGATCACCATGTGTTACCGTTATACTGAGATCACCATGTGTTACCGTTATACTGAGATCACCATGTGTTACCGTTATACTGAGATCACCATGTGTTACCGTTATACTGAGATCACCATGTGTTACCGTTATACTGAGATCACCATGTGTTACCGTTATACTGAGTGAGTATTGTATTACGCACCTTCTAGGAGTAGTCTGGCAATATCACGACGGGGCACAAAGGAAATGGGCATCACACGTTTCACATCCTCTACACCTCCAGGGAAACCATCAGGAACCCTTGAATCAATTAACTTGGAATATAATACTCACAAACATGCGGACGTTTTAATTTCCACAGAAAACAGAGACAAACTTAAAACAATATAAAATGATTTAAATGGCTGAAACATGTAGAAAATGTAAATTTGTTCCTGTGATTGAAATAGCAATGTATATATACTATCCCAAAAAAGAAACGCATAGGCCAGAAATCTGTTGCGAAAATGTTGTATTTTCAAACATGTGTAACTCGTCCACAAATAGGTTTTAGTGCATGAAATTTTACACAAGTTTACAAGAAGGTAATGTCTATACAACCAGGTGGATACTTGTAGATAACGGAGACGTTGAGCTCAATGGTGACGACGTAGCACGGTCCCGACGTCGGGTCTCCTGGCTCTCAGACGATTCTATTTCGACCTGTTCCGTACAGTTTGACCGGATATCCTCCGAAGTCCAGGCGCCCTGGCTGCTGTGCTCTCACCCGTGGCAGTACGATCAGGCAAATGTAGTACCCGGATGTACCAATCTTGGGCTGCAGTGGTGACTCGAGGTCTGCCTGTACGGGGACGGTCATTTGTTATACCTGTTTGGTTGTAACGAGCTGCAAGCCGTGATATTGTGCTCAGACTAACATTCAGACGCCTGGCAACAGAAGATTATTAATCTTCAGCGTTGATTCTGTCAACGGCGATGTTCCGTGTCGCAGAGACAAGACGTGTCGTGCTGATTTGACCTTGAAACGCCTTCAAAACGATTGCCAATTTCCAAAAGTAATCTGGAATTTTATTGCCACACAGTGCATGCTCTTTGATGCACAGTTTCAACTGGAAAGTGATTTCTGCCTTTTAATCCTTGTAAGAAATCTCATCAAAATCAACATTTTCAGGTAAAATCGATTTTTTACTTGTGCAATTGTGTAAAATCATGTTATCAACACTTTCGTTACATAACACGATAGGTAATTAATAGATTTTTAAAAATACAGATCGCCTATGCGTTTCTTTTTTGGGATAGTAAATGTTACAGGGATGCCACCGATTTCACGTAATCGCTAAAAGAGTCCCCAGGGATTTCATGTAAAATGTCAAGGGATTTTATGAAACTACTGAAATGTTGGCTCAGGAATTTCACGAACCCCCTGCCAGCCTTTATTAAAATAGAGAACACCAAATTAATAATGCGAGTACAGTGCATATGCTGATACATTTTATTTGTTGGGACAAGTTAGACTGTTATGACACCGGCTATTAAACTTCAGTTCTGCTTTAAGACTTTACAACGTCTCGATTTACATTGGTTTGGGCCGCAGTTGCAGTTACATAGATCAACTCCTAAGATCTGAAGGATGAAACAGCAACTCAGCAGTAAAGTGTAAAGCTACACACATTATTTCAACGCATTCACTGATATCCATCCTAACAAGGAATGTGTGTAATGGAATATCATGAACATCAGTAATTTCATTAACCCCCTTGAAACTTTAGGGGATAAATGAAATCCATGGGGGTCACAGTGATTTCACGAATCACGGACCCTTTTAGGCATTGCGTGAAATCCCTGGTTTCACACATTCCCTGCAACGTATACTCATGGAAACCAATAAGGGAACACATGAAACTATCAGTGTCCCTTTAATTATTTTCAGAATTTCACCCACTTTGCAATACATACCTTGTGAAGAAACATGGGAAAGAATAAAGGAACACTTGTACTTTCATGTGTTCCCTTATTTGTTTCTATGAGTATATAACCTTGTCCATGAACTACCAACTAAAGTTTCAGTTCTTGTATGTTTACGGTACATACTGATTGTGAATCGTAGTAACTGGCATGTAACCACAGGCTCTCGTGTCTTTGCGAAGATTAAAGATTGAAAAAATTATATTTTTGAGATGCCCCCCGACTCGAAATGTGTCACAGTACAATATATCATGACCTTGTCATAATGTAGTGCACTGTGAAGCATTTCGAGTCGGGGGTCATGATGTATTGTACTGTGAAGCATTTCGAGTCGGGGGTCATCTCAAAGTTTTTAGATTTTTAAAAAATGTTTTTTCATCGCAAAGACACGAGGGCTTGTGCATGTAACTAATGAAATGGGCATCACCTGTGCCTGGTCTAAGGGTCTTCTGTGCATGTAACTAATGAAATGGGCATCATCTGTGCCTGGTCTAAGGTTCTTCTGTGCACCACAGTGAGACTCAATATTTGTGATCCTTTGGAGAAACAATAGCGACATGCATGCACACCTGTGTATGTGCGTACAGTGGACTCTGTACAATTTGACACTCACTGGGACTGGGAAAAAAAGTCGGATTACACAGAGTGTCGGATAATTCAATGCCATGCCTCCTTGCTTGAATACTTTTCAAACAGTACCATACATTGTAACTGGCTTATATCATGAAATTAATGCTTAATAGCTATTTTCGTGGTAAATAAAGGGGGAAAAAGCAAATTCTGTATTTACATGTACATGTATATCATTGGCTATATCATCTTCAGTACAATATACATACATGTACTACTATCACAATCATATTCACACTTTCATGAAAAAGTCCTCCATTGTAGACTGGCGTTTCCTCATTTTCGACTCGAGGGCAAAGTTATTTATTGCTGACAGTGACAATTCAAGTTGACACCACTGACTCATTGGTAATTGATCTAACCAAATAAATTGACCCCTTTTCTCAGCCCATTCAACCTATGCTTGCCAAAACATACCTCGGTCCTCACGGGGTCTCCTCGTTTTGCCATCACCCTATGGGTAAGGGTGGCCAAGCTGTCCACTGTACATGGGTAATTGACTGAGTGAGTATGGTTTTACGCCTCTTTTAGCAATATTCCAGCAATATCACGGCGGGGGACACCAGAAATGGGCTTCACATATTACACTCATGTGGGGAATCAAAACCCGGGTCTTCGGAGTGACGAGCGAACGCTTTAACCACTAAGCTACCCGACCGCCCCAGTATACATGGAACTTCGATATACGTGAAAATTAAGAAAGCTTCACTTTCTTGTGTTATCTGCCCAAACTGATGCTTGACATACGCACTGAATCAATGATCTGTATCTTTAAAATACACAAGCACGTGCGCTTTCAAAGGGTAAAACATCTGCCTCAGAATACTTCCAGCGTATCACAATGAGGGACACCATTGGTACCGTGTGTCTAAAGCAACCCGGGACTTCAATATGATAAGCAAATACTTTAACAACAAGGGAACCAACTTGTCCTGCTTTGCTCTTGACCAAGTTATTAACATGGGAATCGTTTGGTTGAAACACGATTGCGTCTTGATTCTTAAGAACCACTAAACTTTGTTTTTGTTACTCTTTTAACCATTACATATGAAGATTTGTGGTTAGTCTTATGCGGAACACCAAATTTATTCTTTAAAACTTGTGGTTAATTAATACCGAGCGATTAAAAGTGGCCAAAAGTCGCCTGCTCTCCCTCTCGCCCGCCAACGAAACCACAGACAGGTTACGTAACTCCGTCGCCAGAGCACTGCAGTGACGTCATATGAGGAACGATTTTCAGTTAGTTGTATAGAAAATGTGTAGCACGCTCATCATTTTGATGATTTCTCGACATCAACGACGACATGCCGAATCGTTGCTTTGTCGTGAATTGCTCCTAGGGGTCGGGCGATGGTGTCCCCATGCACAGATTTCCACAGGACCCACAGTTCGTGCTAAATGGGTTATGTTTGTGAGTGCGAAGCGAGCGTTGTGGAAGCCTGAAACGATATCTTACTTGTGTTCAGATCGCTTCACGGAAGTTAAAGAATCAAAACTACTTACTAGTTGTAGTAAAATATGCATATGATTGATGACCATAAAGATTTTCTATGACACAACTTGTAACATAACGATTTCTTCCTCGGAAGTGAGGTTGTGGTCGAAGTAACAATAATATTGTAAGTAGTATTATATTCACACCCACCTCACTGCCACGAGAGAAATTGTTATGTTATACGCTATGTCATGCAAAATCCTATTGGCCATCAATAAAATACATATTTTACTACCAGTAGAAAGTAGTTTTGATTTTTGTAACTCGGTGAAAACAAACCTAAATACCATTTATCCTCAGACTGGCGGATGTTCCCGACAGAAGGGCGCCGCCATTTTTAAAAATAAAAAAATCTGTTAGAATTAATGAGATTATAGTTTGTTTTCATCAAGTTAGAAAATCAAAACTACTTTCTACTCGTGGTTAAATATGTATTGGAATCATAACCCAACGGATTTTGCATGACACAACTTATAACATAATGATTTCTTCCACGGAAGCGAGGTGGGGGTCGAAGTCACAATACTGCGCGACAAATTCCTTCTACATTCCCATGGCTAATGTCCACTCACCAGTATGTAGATACTAGTCAATGTGCGTCTTTATATTTGGTCTTATAATCCTAATTAGTTTATTATCATACTTGTATGCATTTTGAAACTAAATAAAAAGCAGACGATCTGCTGATACTTATAGTGAATTTATAACAGAACTGTAATATCTAGACATTTTATAGTTTGCCAATGTGAATCATAATTCGCACACACACCCTAGTGCATGTTGTCTGTCTCATTACACTTCACGGCGAAAACAATGATTCTGTTGAATGCTACGACAAATGAATAAAAACAAAATGCAAATATTAAAATTAAAACAGATTAAAGTTATAGGAACAATATCAGGCCATTACCTTGTTCGAGGAATGTATCCATCAATATCCACAAAACTGTTCCAAATGATTTGTCTTTTAACAGTTTAATATACGAAAAAGTGATAACTCTTTTCAGGTATTGGTGTATAGTCTCATTGGTCACCCAAGATAGCACACCTGGCAACTAATTGCATAATGTCCGCCTTTCTTTAAAAACAGTAATTTAGTTAGCCAATAGTGGGCAATCAATCAATGTATTGCCGGTTAATCCTTTGAAAGAAGGACGTTGTTTTTACGCAGACACCGACACGACAGAGTGTATTCAGTATAGATTAGTAAATCTACATACATAAACACTACCTTTTGACAATTCCGCTGTGTAAGATAAAAGTAATTAATCAATCAGCGTGTTATCGGTTAATCCTTTGATCGATGTTTATAATGTTGAATATTTACTCCAGAGACAAGAAATGCCAAATGGGAACCTTTGTCGGGTAATCTAAGTGTGTTACCACTAATTATACCTGTTATAAGTTCATTAACTGACCATCAAGTGAATGATGACAAATAACATGTGTAGGTTTATACCACCTAACACGGGTTACAACGAGGGAGTATTAATTGCTGTATTGCATGTGAAAACTTATGGGCCGACACTGTTTTGAGAATACAAACAGATTTTTACATGACATGATTAAATATCGAGGTAAAACAACACAGAAATGGGATCAATTTGGATCAGTCATTATACAAATAGGGCCTAACCATACCAATCGATTTTGACTGAATCGTCTATGAAAACAAGTTGTAACTCGGAAACTAGGCAAAGCAGGAGACAAAATTAAATGACAGTAGATTGTGAGAACATATAGCTTTCATTTTCCACAACAATTGTCACGATTTCAGGTTTATACAAGCCTGTAAACACGATAATTTACCCCTAAAATGTAGATGAATTCTGCATCGGCTCTCAAAGCTATTCCTCATATGACGTCACAGAGGCGCGCCGCTCTGATTGGTTGAAATTTCGTTCGCGGGTGAGAATTGTGCACTGTTGTCAAAAGGTCGATTAAAGTCAATTAAAGGTCGAAATGAGTAGTTTTAATGACGGGGTTTCATTTATAACGATGCCAGTTAGTGATTTATGTATTTGTACCCCCTAGGGTTTATGTGACCTTTAAGAGAGAGAGTGAGTTGGGTTTTACGCAGCTTTTAGCAATATTCCAGCCATATCAAGCTCGAGACAGCAGAAATGAACTTCACACATTGTACCCGTGGGAAATTGAGCCCGGGTCTTTGACGGGCGAACACGTTACCTGTTTGGCTAGCCCTCCACCCTTGATCCTTTAGAAGCAAAAGAGACGGAACAAGTTGGATATTATAGAAGTACTGTTTATTCAGTTATTTTACACTGTTCATTTCTTTTCCAATTCAGCACTGGTACCTATACATACACACAGCCTGAATACCGCACATCACAAATCCCTACTTACATATTGTTCTAATTACAGAGGGAACAACTGGCCCAGAGATCCAAGGTGCCGCAATTCGCTGGGAAGAGTTGCTTCCCTTAGACACTCCCGGAACTTGTGATCATGTGATCTGATTCTGTGTTTAGGAATGTCATGATCTTATCAGAGCTCGGGGGTTCCACCAAAGAGGTAACTCCAAGACCAGCATCACTTCAAGCTTTAAAATTATGCATTGCTCAGGCTCCATTTGGATTCTGGCAGTTTTGTTTTGTAGATGAACATATTTTAAAAAGAGAACTATTTCTTGCACTAAAATATAAGTTTAATGCCTACACTCACAGACAGTTTCAAATGCAGGAAAGCCTGAAGTCCTATCACATGTAACGTGAGAATTTCCACAAATATACAAGTCCATAAGACTGCACTAGAATACAAGGCAGACCTACCCATATCAACGTGTCTGTCCATAGTTCATGTACTACAGCAAAATATATTGGAACTAACTAACCCAAGGGCGGATATACAAACTTTGATCTTGCATAAGCAAATTAAGGGCTCCAGTTTGATCTGGTCTGAGTAGAGGATGTCATAAAACCCCATATAATATCACAAGGCCATGAAAAAGTCATTAAACTATTACAGCAAAGTGCATAATAGCAATTAGCGTGCAATTATCTCTACGTGTGGGCTAGAAATAATTAACACAATGTCAATGGGCAGTGCAGCTTACCCCACCATTGTAGTGCTTGACAATTAATACTGAATACTTGTAATAATACTGGTAATGTTAAAAAAACAAAGGTATACTCATAAAAAATATCAAAGTCAATGCTTCTATTCCTGAAAGATTCCAAACAGCTGGAGAAAAAGACTCAGTTTCAAACCTACTGTAATGGCAGATAATTTATGAAAGCTGAAATAAAGGGAAATAACCATGAAAATCTAAAATAAAGGGAGGTAATTAATGAGCTGACTATTCTTACAGTCTTGACAACACAGAAAACTCCAAAATACTGTGAGTGAAATATTGGAATGACAGAACACATCTATCTACAGACTTCTACAAGTTGGCTACTTCTCCTATGAGTACATTTGTCCTGGACAAACCTAGACAAGGAATGCTAAGATAAGTTAACTACAATTAGGATCCTGCTCAATCTTTGGCAACAGGTCCTATCATGCTATATAACATACTACCATATAAAACCTAAATCTACAACTTCTAAAGGGTGGATGTGTCTTTGGTCTAAAGTAACAAATATGTTTCGACAAATGTATCTTGTGTCAAACAAAAACCTGAATATACCCTCATTACTAAGTCCAAAATCAGAAACTAATCACAGCCGTAAGTTTCCCTTAATGATACCACATAATGCTCACTAGCAGCTATGCAGTGAAAGTTTTCCATAAGTTAGCATATACTGAACAAATAAATTTAGGGATCACGACTACTTGGGAGATCCTTTTCCAGCATAGAAATACCGCCATATAAATATATCATCCTAACTAAGTCATTCAGGATAGTTTTAAGCATAGAGGTAAAACATACAGTTAATCATTTGCGGTTGACAGTTGCCTGCTCTAAAACCAAATAACTGAAATGGACTGACTGACTGACTGAGTTTGGTTTTCGCCGCTTTTAGCAATATTCCAGCAACATCACGGCGGGGGACACCAGAAATGGGCTTCACACATTGTACCCATGTGGGGATCCAAACCCGGGTCTTCGGCGTGAAACTGAAATGTAGCTAATCTGCATTAAGTCACAGTTCTTACACTACAATGCTTCTCATTATGAAGATTCGTAAGCCCCTACATTGGTCATGTTAGTTACTTTACAGCCAATGTGTCCAGGCTTCAAAAGTCTCAGTAGAAGAGACAGCATATCTAATTTCTCCATCTCAAAAACGAGGTTAAGTGTCAAGTTCCAAATGTCAATAAAAAAGGCTGCACCATTATCCTGATGTGATGTGCCTAACACTCTGTTGTTTGTGAGAGCCATGGCACACCCAACATGGAGTACATCAAAGTATTTGTTGTTGAAATCACAATGTCTGATTCAACATGGATTACTTACAAAACAGCATCGTGAACATAATGTAGAGTGAGTGAGTTTAGTTTTTATGCCGCACTCAGCAATATTCCAGCTATATGGTGGCGGTCTGTAAATAATCGAGTCTGGACCAGACAATCCAGTGATCAACAGCATGAGCATCCATCTGCACACATAATTTAGATGCAGCACATGAATAAAAACCTAACTTTGTGTATTGCGTGAGTAAACGAAATGTTTACTCCATCACAAAAGTTTATGTATGATATTATTGACGGCATAATTTTCATATCGATAATCATTAATATTTTTTCTTTCAATGATATTTTCAGTTATCAATCATTTTAGCCAACCCTACTGACAAGAACAAGATATTCCTTTAAAATATCATTGAAGAAATGTTATTATGTATTACTCTGTTGACTAATGTCATTCATAAACCAATGATCATTTAACATGCATTATTCAAACACATCAATTAGATTAGTCAATCAGTGATGCCATTTTCAATCTGGTTTAAAATGCTCTACATCAAGAATGGGATAGAAATAAATACAGAATGTCATACACATTTTTTAAAACATGTTGATCAGTGTTGAATAGAATTGTGAATAACTTCTAGTCTGCCAGCACTTAATAGTAGACTTGTAATGACACTTAACCATGGTAACGCAGCACCATGAGGACACATTCCTAGTCACCACAACCCAGCTGCTGGCTACTCTTGGAATACACATATAAATGATAAAATAACAAACTAGAATAAGACAATATAAACATAACAAAACAGATATCACAGACTTACTGGAGTCAAGCCATTCATGGCTGACAATCAGTAGAACCTTCCCAGCAACACAACACCATTAAACACGAGGGGGAAGAGTACTAAACTCACTTCTGTAACTATGACAAAAGTAAATATCGTCCATTTGTTGTTTAATTCCACACTCAGCAATATTCCAGCTGTATTGCGATGGTTTGTAAATAATCGAGTCTGTGCCAGACAACCCAGAGATCCACTGCCGGAGCATCAATCAAATGGACAAAAAACACTGACTGACTGACTGAGTTTAGTTTTACGTCGCTTTTAGCAATATTCCAGCAATATCACGGCGGGGGACACCAGAAATGGACTTAACACATTGTGCCCATGTGGGGAATCGAACACGGGCCTTCGGCGTGACGAGCCAACGCTGTAACCACTAGGCTATCCCACCGCCCCTGGACAAAAAACAAAACAATGGGATGTCTAAGAAAGGATATGGGAAGGGATATGTTTCTACTTGCCTGCAGTCTGACCAATTTTGTAACCTATAAAGTTAATCGAAGGGAAATATTTTGAGAGTAGATATTATCACAATTCTCTCATTATTACTCAGTTTTGCTGATGTTACACTACTATTTCACCTGCTATTCTGAACAAAACTTAAAGAAGTAGTAAAACTGACGCAGATATTGTATGCAAAAGTTGTTTTTTTTCACAAAAAGCATATCAAAGACAGAAAGGTGTTACATAGACTTAACAAACAAATTCACTAGTGTCACAAAACTTGCCTACAAATTTGTAGTTACAATTCTTTAGATAAATCACACTAGGATAAGTAGGGTTCTACAATACTGAAATTTGCAACAGCATTGTATGACGTTAAAAATCCAGAAATCTCTCTACCTGGATCCAGATTGGTAAAGAAAGAAACTGACTTGCTGACAATCGATAAATACCTCATAGGCAAGATTTTCACAAGACAATTTCAGTTTGCTTTAACTTTGAACAGGGTTGAAATCCAAAATCAGTGGTTGCAATCAGTAATAATCAGTTATCAGATAACTAGGCCTTAACTGCAGAAGGTATTGATAAAACAGGCATTTTAGGTGGAGGAGATTTAAAGGGTTGTGTTGATGAAAAGGCTCCATTCATGTACAAAACATAAATAAAAACAGGATAGTTACACAAACCAGACTAGCGAACATAGGGCATGACCTACAATCTCTCGCCACTGACTGCAGGTTGTCAAACACACTACCACAGAGATGCAGAGAGGTACAAACATTACCCAGGACATACAACTCTTATGTTAAAATGCACCAATTACTATACCAGTTTCGGAGGTTGTTGGAGTGAGAGGCATGGATCAGTTAGGGTCCAGGTAAGTGAGTGAGTGAATTTAGATTTACACCGGTTTAAGCATTATTCCAGCAATATCACGGAGGGGAACACCAGAATTGGGCTTCACACACTGTACCCATGTGGGGAATCGAACCCGGGTATTCGTTGTGATGAGCGAACGCTTTAACCACTAGGCCACCCCACCGCCCCAGATGAGCATCGTGTATAATGAGGAGACAACTTGTGGAATGCTGTCAGTAGCATTTACAACAACACAAAGTCATCTGCATTAACAATTCTGTGTTCGAAGTAACGTCCATCTTTACACAAAAAAAGCATCTGTTACAAATTAACAGAATCAGGACGGACAAGAATTCAGCAACAACCATGTCAATGTATACAGATACGAAAGAGAGAACCAGATGTCAATACAGAAGGATATTTGGCATGGCATCTAAATGACATCATTAAATACATAGTAATTTGATCAATATTTGGGTAACAGTTCATTTACTATATATATTTTTGATTAACTGGAACAGGTGGTGGCAATTATTATTCACATGTTGGTGCAAGTTTTCTCACTGTATAATATTCAAATCTGTTTTTAAAAAAATATTTTAAAAATGATACAAATATAACCCACTGCAGAAATTGATGAAAAGAGGACCGTTTCAGTATCAAACCTACATCTGATTACTTGTCAGGAAAGTAGAATAATGCTTTAGTACATTGCGACATATTTGTACTGTTAGATTCTGCCCTATGATTCTGTATGCAAGATGTACCCTATATAGTGGTATCTCATCACATCTTATATGCTGGTAAGACAAATAATATATTATCAAATATTACCCATGCAGCATCTCACCCGTTGCTAAAAAACATTGACTTTTTCATGAAAATAAATAATGCTACAGTAAGATTATTGCTACATATTTGTTCATATTACATGCTGGATTCTTGGCAAGATACTTTACTTCAATACAATACAAGCATTTACAGCATAGCATGCTAGGTGCAGTAAATGTATCTCATAGGTTTCTCAAATATCAGTCTTTCTTTGAACTTAGAACAAGGACCCATTCAAAACAAAACCGGTTCAGGTTTTAGAAAAACAAAATGGCTGCCCTCATCTGTACCCAAAACAATACACAATTGTGTAAGTTTGTATTCAATCTGAAATCCATTCAAAGAATTTGGTTTCAATGAAATAAAGTAAAAGCATAAGGAAAAGAATGATAAAAGAAGAAATTACGTCTTGAAATTAAATACATTTGATCTTTGATTACACGATGCCACTTGGGAATTATTCAAATGTAACATATGTTATATTTGGGATTACACTTTCTTAGTACAGTACAGATTCCTAACTTTTGTTGGGTTGAATCCCATCTGGGATTCGAACCCACACCCTCAGAGTCAGGAACCTAATTGCTACATATTTGTTCTTGTACTATATGCTACATTTGATCCTGCTGATGATTTGTAGCCAAACAGAGATGTAAAAGTACAGAATCCTGCAAGTCCTACAGTGTAAATTGGCAGATATTTTGTGGTACACAACTAGGGCTGTTACGATTCATTCATTGAATTGAACCATATCCCTTCATGAATTCAAGGCATTATTTCTTTGTTACACTCAGGATATATACTTCATCTGCACTTCATGTTACATTCCTGCTTGACAACGGTGAAAGAATCTTATCGAAATGTTGCACTCATGTATTAAAGAAGTTGCTATCAATAAAGTTTGTCTGTAGACATATAGAAAGACTGATATTTATGAAGTATGGATGAGAGATATAAAACGACAGCTATATGCAGAGATGCCAACCATAATTTAGCCAAAATAGTATTTTGGCCAAAAACCGATGCAAAAACTAGTATTTTGGGGCAAAATTTAGTATTAACCTTTCCAAAGAATTTTCATATTTAATACAGAATACATAGATATTCTAAGAACTTGTGATTAACATTGTACTCACCTAAATCAGTAGTAAGTGTCCATATATTACTTAATGCTGAATAAAATGTGTTTGCAATTTATTGTGTATGGTACATATGCTATTGATAATTTAATGTATTTTTTTCAAAAACATACATTTTTGCTACTATCGTAGTCACATACTTTGTGTTTTTTTTTTGTAATGAATACGATAAAATCATATGAGTTGGCATCTCTGTATATGGTATAATCATGTTGTGATAGTGTAAAACATACAAAACCTGTCATGATATGCATAATAAATATTACACCAAGAAAACTTTTGTTTGATCATGGATTTTCTCCATCTTTGATTTACATTAGCTTGCAAAGCTATGTCAATAGCAAGTTCTGCACTCTCACCAATACATACATCCTCGATAATCTCCAGGGTATACATTACTATCACTCTCCACTATACCCTGGATGCATCCACACTCTCTCACTCACACTCACACACACACACACACGCAAGCACACACACACACACACACACCTCCTTTGTTGTGTTTTTATCCAACCAGGTGTCTATGAAGGGAAATTGAGCCAACCAATCAACAATCTCACTTTGCTTCTTAAATTATCTAACCGATTAAATTTGGCAATACAATTGATGCAGAGATACTCTGAAAGAGGTAGGAGGAGTTTTTATATATATGTTTTTAAAGTTTCAGATCTGTAATTTGTCTGTATTATTTCTCCAAAACTCTGAGTGGTACTGCGAACAAACCTTCCCGACTGCGACCGCTATCTTTGTTCACACTGGCAAGCTCGTATGTAATGGCGGCTTAGCTGATTGGCTACTTTGAGAATGCAGAGCCAGCAAAGGGAGGTAATAAAATCATCGGGCCAAGCCGTGGATGCAACCAGGGTATAGTGGAGAGTGATCGTAACGTATACACTGGAGATTATCGAGGATGCAATACATAGTGATAACTAACCAATAAATTATTAGTCTTCAAATAGCCGTGAATAGCTGCAAAGTTGCTCATGCGGCTTAAAACATGGTTAACTCTCTCTCATTCGGTCTTGAAATCAAACAAGAAGATAATACCAACATCACGTTTGGACATTTCACCATCACAGATATACAAAGTGGATCAACTTGGCCACACATACTTCTTGTATGCTGAATTTCAAACTAGCTAATATAGGATCTACAAATAGATTAATATTCTAAATAGCTAGGTTGTCATCATACACAAACTAGCACATTTATTCGTCTGTAAACTAGTTGAGAGGAATGTATCACATGGGAAGACATAGTAAGTTGAGAGGCAAGTATCAGATGGTTGACTTGAGAACCTGGAACCGCTTGAGTGACATTCTGACCGATCCTAGCTCCTTGTCCACTTGGTCCAGTCTCCCTTCCAACTCACCCTGGAACCAAACACACAAGTCAGCATGGGTCGACAATTACAGAGAAAATCCAAGTCAAATGAACCAAATGTTTGCTTTTGATATAATTTCAAAATTTCAGGTCCATCTGTAATGAGAGACAATGTCTGTAAATAATCTTTTCTGACCTCGACAATCCAGTAATCAACAGCACACGAGCACTGATCTACACAATTGGGATATGATGACATGTGTCAAGCAAGTCAGCAAGTTTTACCACCTTTTCCTCTGTTGTCTCTTACAATAAGCACAGGTTTGCTAAAGACCAATTCTCATATAGATCTTCATAGGGAGGTGAGGTGAAATTGGGTTTAACGTCGTACTTGAGAATATCTCCGCTCATATGACAACGTGCATGCGTGTCTATGTGTATGTGCAGCTGCTTTGTACTAGCCCAGACTTAAGCTGGTTTTTATAGTGCTAGCCCACTGAGATACCATGCGCGCAGTGAAGCATGAATACTCCCCTCTCAGACACATTATACTGACTCCAAACCGGCGACCAGTCCTTGTTGTACCCATTAATGCCGAAAGCCAGGCGGGGACCAACAAAGTACCATATTTTAACGTCGTTTGGTTTGACAGCGTGGGGATCGAACCCGCAACCTTCCACTCTCCAGATCTTCATAGGGAACATCTACATTCAGACTCATAGGTCACAGTGGCATTGCTTTTACTTCTGAATGTTATCGAGTTGTCTGCCATGAAACATATGAAACAAACAGAGATGCCAACCCTGAATCTAAGGGAAACGCGGAGTCATGACTGGCTGAAAGCCAGGCCTGAGCACCAAAGGTGTGAGTTGGGGGTGAGACTATGGTCGACTCTGCCAGTTTGTTTCCCACTTTCATACAGCCTATGACATGCATTCAGAAAACTTTGAGAAACTTCATCGTCAATAACACACAATATACACAATCGACACCCAAAGGATCACACGCTAAGCTTCTGAAAGCTTTTACCAGTGTTCACTCAAATAAATCACCGCTGACTTGCGAAATTGTATACCATAAAGAGAAAGCGAAGAGCAGATTTTGTATTTGAAAATCAGGGAAACTCTGCCAAAATCAGAGTGGTTGGCATCTCTAGAACAAATACTGACAAGGTCCTGAGTATGTTTTCCATGCTCACATCATTACACAAGCCATATGCTTCTTGCAAAGACATTACCATTACCAAAATTACATACCTGGTCTTGAATCATTTTCCTGTTACGACCGTGAATTGGGAATTTTGATTAGCGCAGACTCCAGCTGAAAACATACACCAAAATCACCTTCATGCAAATTATAAGATTTATATTAGCAAAATTTCACTGAATTCAGGTTCCATTTTACAATGTGTGCACAGCAAATTGAAGACTGGTTCCCCAGCTACAAGAATGATTTTTTGCTATGTGGGGAAAACTGGAAAATGTTAAACAGTGTACAGTACCTTTCTTTTCTCAGCTTGCAAATCATCGTAGTGTCGTTCTAGTTTGTCAACAGCCTGAAGCCGTTCTCTCAGTCGCTCCTCTCGAGTCTGAAACACCAGGCAAGTGAAGGATAAAACAATAACAGTATTAACGCTGAGTGAGGGAGTGAGTGAGTGAGTGGTTTTACACCGCTTTTAGCAATATTCCACCAATATTACCGCGGGGGACACCAGAAATGAGATTCACACATTGTACTCATGTGGGGAATCGAGCCCGGGTCTTCAGCTTGATGAGCAAATGCTTTAACCCCTAGGCTACCCAACTTGAGTAAGGTGAGTGTAAGGTTGAGTGAGTGTATAATTCTAAAAATACTACCTTTATGACTGGCTAGCCATAAATACCTGTTTTAGCTGTCAATCACAATATGATCTTTTACAATTCAAACAGATGTCCTCTTTACTGCCAACATGTCTAATAGCTGTGATGAAAAACCTTTTACATGAAATGCCATAACAGAGGGTTTGCAAGATCTGCAAGCATCTTATCAGAGCGAAAGGTCTAACAAAAAACCCACAAGACAACTGAGAAGAAGTTTTACTACCATGTTCTGTCTGGGAGACGTCTGAGATTTGGCTGGTCGTGCCATGGATGTGTCTATATCCTCCCACTGTGGTCGAGACACGTAATTGCCTGATCGAACCTTTTCCAGGGTGCTCTCTACAGACTTGCCTCCTGTGAAAAATTGAAAAGATTCATTCAGCATTTCAAATATTGTGAGTGAGTGAGTGAATCCCTGCAGGGGATACCAGAAATGAGCTTCACACATTGTACCCACATGGGGAATCGAACCCGGGTCTTTGGCGTGATGAGCCAACGCTTAAACCACTAGGTCAAATATGCATATCAGTTTCTTGGTCATACAGGTACAGTTTCTAAGCTTCAGTGAGTGAGTGAGTGAGTGAGTGAGTTTAGTTTTACGCCACTTTTAGCAATATTCCAGCTATATCATTACGGGGGACAACAGAATTGGGTTTCACATATTGTACCCATGTGGGGAATACAACCCGGGTCTTCGGGGTGACGAATGAACGCTTTAAGCTTCAGGAAATCTGCCAATATTTCATGTTTCTCTGCACTGCCACTCCAGTGTAGTGGACAGAGGTTCTGTCCAGAGACCAGATGGTCAGTCTGCCAGCCACTTCATACCAACAGATGTTGAAAGATGTTTTTGTTTTTATTGCGTGTTTGTTTGTTTTATGTTGAACCCAGTAATATTCCATCTCTATGATTGCGGTTTATAAATAATCAAGACAACCCAGTGATCAACAGCATGATCATCAGTCTACTCAATTGGGATACCATGACATGTGTCAACCAAGTCAGCAAGTCCGTCCACCCGATCCCATTAGTCGCCTCTTACGAAAAGCACAGGTTGCTGAAGACCAATTCTATCCTGGACCTTCATGGGTTTGAAATATGGAACTTGTTGTTACCTTGCCTGGCAGTGGTGGGGTCAGAAACAGTAAACTATGTGAGTGTCTTGCACTACAGAACTGCCAGTAGTCTTGCACTACTGACTGACTGACTGACTGAGTTTGGTTTTACGCCACTTTTAGCAATATTCCACCAAGATCACGGTGAGGGACACCAAAAAATGGGCTTCACACATTTTACCCATGTGGGGATTCGAACCCGGGTCTTCGGCATGACGAGCCAACGCTTTAACCACTAGGCTACCCCACCGCCCCGTCTTGCACTACAGAACTGCCAGTAGTCTGGACTAGAACAAGCACACCTTTCCACACAGACTCAGAGAGACATGCACCCACCAACCTGCCCTTAAAACATTGACATCTATGTAAAAGAATCTTGAACATTATGTGAAGTGAGTGAGTTTGGGTTTACGCCGCTTTTAGCAATATTCCACCAATATCACGGTGGGGTACACCAGAAATGGGCTTCACACATTGTAGCCAATGGTGGAAATCAAACCCAGGTGTTCAGACTGACGAGCAAATGCTTTAACCATAAGGCTATCCCACCGCCCTCATTACGTTAAGCGTAGAACGATGCTCACGATGTTGATCACTGGATTGTCTGGTCCAGACTCGATTATTCACAGATTGTTGCCATATAGCTGGAATATTGCTGAGTCCAGTGCTAAAAAAACCAAAAACCAACCAACCAAACCAAACCAAACCAAACCCTACGGGCTGTGTCTCCCACCATGTTTGTCTAACTCACCTAGGTTGCTTCTGGACATTGCCTCCACAGCAGCAGGAACCGCCTGCTCTGACTTTGCTCGTGACAATTTGTCTTTGGTGCTCTTCTGGTTGCTCTCATGACCATTGGTCAAGTTGTTCAGACTAACGCGTCAAACTCGTTGGAGTGGACTGTTCCTTCGGCTGCAGTTTCAGTTTGGTTCGGCTTGGGAACAGGATGCCATTGTGAGTTCCTACCGAATTGATTTGAGTATCTGACCGAGACATGTTCCGACTCTGATTTTTGGGTTTGGGTGAGTTTGATGACTTTCCTGGCGAGGTATTTTTTGGTTTAGATCGTGACGAATCAAGCTTTGAGCTGGAGGCAGCCTCTCTGTACCGACCTGGATAGGCCACTTCACTGCCGTAAAATTTCTTCTGGAGTTTAGGCTGAAAGCCTTCCCTGAAACTGCTGGTGGAGTCTGTCTGAAGTCTGCGTAGTTCCCTCTCAGCCTTCAGTAGCGGTGAGGGGCCGCTGTCACTGTCAACATCTGACTCTGGAGATGATTCGACTCTTCGGTGACCCCCCGGTTCGCTCACATATAATCTGCTGATACAAGTAACAGCATTAATAGACAGTGTACTTGCCTTGGTGACTGACTAAAAGATTATAACAGTTGTTATTGACCCTGAATTTAGTGATGATGCAACCTCTAATTTCCAAATCGGTGAAGAGATCCCAGAATGCTGACACCAGTGTACAGGACTTGCAAAGTCGTTTGACATGTTTAATGGGCATTGTCACGTGGGGGACACCTGAACTGGGCTTCACACATTGTACCCATGTGGGTATCGAAACCCCGGATCTTTGGCGTGACGAGCGAATGCTTTAATTACAAGGCTAACTCACCACCCCAGTTTAACGTGAACGTCAGGGACCAAGTATGCACAGATAACTGACACCAGTACACAGGACTTGCAAAGTAACTGAATGTGCCCTTCAGGGACCAAGTATCTACAGGTAAGAATCAGTCCAAATACAAGGCATTTATGTGAGTAGCAATGACTGAGCATGTGAAAAACTGTTTTGTAGTTGGAATGAAAAATACACATGTTCAAGAGGCCATCATGTTTAAAGATACTGAATTAATTCAACACCTAAATCAGATTTCCACAATATTTAGAGACACATCTTGATACTGAAATGAGGGTTGCCCATATCACAATGTTAAAGTACCTTTCCATGGACATATACGGAGCTGAAGTCCTCCCATTGATTATCTCCCCTTGATTTGGTTCCGCTGAGCGATGGCTTTCGCTATATCCATATGAGTCTTCATAACTGGTCTTTGCTGAAGCCATACTGTGAACAGAAATGCTATATTATAAGTTGTTCACTGGTCTCTAGGGGACATGGGCTGATGTACCATGATGTTTATGTTCCCTGAGCCCAGGGAGGGCAAGGGGAACATAAAGAAACATCAATGGTACATCAACCCATGGGCCCCGAGGGACCAGTGAACAATTTATCTCACTGAACACCTCAATGGTAATTTTAAACTGATTGAAGCACAGGTATCAGATCATAGTATGGAGGACAAGAAAAACAAATTTAGAGTTATCTCCCTTCCATCGATTTGCATTCGCAAAACATCATTACATCATAAGTGATTCAATGTTATTCATGATAAAGAATTACTACTACAGTACCGAATGAGTTTGGCATTCCCAGCAGGGTATATAGAAAATGTTACTTGCTTTGTAAAGGGGTACATCAGAAAATAATAGAAGAGCCAGCCAATCAATCAGAAAACAACATTTATGTGAGAGGCAAGATAATAAAGCTTGGTAGGTGGGTGGGTTGCAGTAAAGGTATAGCTATCATTGTATACTGTGGTGTAAAAGGGTCACAATTTTTCATATGTTCTTATTGTCTCTAATGGAATACTATAATCAAACATGCAGAAATTTAACCTTCAAACTTCACAACACTTCAGGTTATGCCTAATCCCAAGAAGAAATAGAAATTTGAAAATTCCTTTCAATCAAAAATGTTTATCCCCGCCCTTTCTCCCTCCATCCTTCTTCCATCCATCCATCCATCATCTTTCTTCTTTCTTTCATCTATCCATTCATTCGATCCATCCATGCATTCCATCCATCCATCCATCTTTCTTTCTTCCATCCATCCATCCATCATCTTTCTTCATCCATCCATCATCTTCAATCCATCTATCCATTACATCCATCCATAATCTTTCTTCCATCCATTCCATCCATCTTCCATCTATCATTACATCCATTCATTCATTCCATCAATCATTGTATCCATCCATCCATCCACCCATCTTCCATCCATCCATCTTCTTTCTTCCATCCATCCATCATTCATCCATTCCATCCATCCATCTTCATCTATCATCTTTCTTTCTTCCATCCATCCATTCCATCCATCATCGTCCATCCATCCATCCATCCCATCCATCCATCTTCCACCCATCATCTTTCTTTCTTCCATCCATCATCTTTCTTCATCCATCCATCCATCTTCCATCCATCATCTTCCATCCATCCATCCATCCTTCATTCCATCCATCCATCTTTCATCCATCATCTTTCTTCATCCATCCATACATCCATCTTCCATCTATCATCTTTCTTCATCCATCTATCGATCTTCCATCCATCCATTCCATCGATCCAGCCAGCCAGCCAGCCAGCCATCCTCACTATACACATAGAGGTGAACATCACTAACCTTAGTGCAATTGCTGCCTTGTGTTTCAAGTTCTCATTCTCCCTCGCAAGCTGTTTGCTGTGAAGCTCCAACTTGGAAATAGTCCTGAAATTCACACAGAGTCAGCATAAGTTTTTATCGTTTCTTGTTTAACGCAATACTGCAGCTTTATGACAGCAGTCTGTAAATAATCGAGTCTGGACCAGACCATCCAGTGATTCACAACATAAGCATTGACTACTCAATTGGGAACCGATGACATGCATCCACCAAGTCAGCGAGCCTGACCACCCGATCCTGTCAGTCACCTCTTACAACAAGCATGGGTTGCTGAAGACCAATTCTAACCTAGATCTTTAAGATTGAAATGCAGAAGTATTTCAAACATTACTGCCATGTTCACATTGATTTAACTTAAATGTACTGTGCCAGTGTGAAATGTGCCATGACAGATTGTGAGTCAGTAAAGAATCGGGTATTCCTTAATTTCCATCAAACAGTTCACATATCGTCAGGTAACACCACTTACTTATCACGATCTGCCACCTCTTGGCGGGACAGCTGTAGCTTCCTATCACTGTCCCCCAAACGCCCCTGAAAGATGTAAGTGACTAGTTACCACCACAATCATCATAGGCTATAAACATAATAAAGGCCATCTTTTGTGACATGATAACCTAACAAACGGTTCAAATAATGGCCGAAATTGTAGTTGTGCTTCATGCATTACAAGAGATATACAAGCATTATTCCAGCTATATGGTGGCGATCTGTAAATAATCCAGTCTGGACCAGACAACCCAGTGATCAACATCAAGAGCATTGATCTACGCAATTGGGACACGATGACGAGTCAACCAAGTCAAGATATACAAGCATGGCAAAAATATATCATAAAATTACAATCAGGTGTTGGTATGGACAAGTGAGTCTGCCAGACAAAGAATACTGTCTCAAGTGATCTGTTATCATAATGATTTAGCATCTTTTAGCCTCAATGTCTAGTATTTATCTGTATTATTTGATATATTGTACACATGAATAACTTCAGTGAAGTGAATAGAAAGCATCAATGGTGCACGCTATTATATCATAATTACCAGGAGTGACTTTTGAGGGGGAAACAACTATTGCGATAGTGATAGTCTATTGCAACATACTATTGTCACCAACTATTGCAATACTATTGCAATAAAAACAAATTCACCCTGAATTGTCTCATTTGAAGTAATTTCCCAAATGAATGCATAGCTTATATGAAATAAAACAAGTTGAAGTAGTTTTAGGTCTTGGAACCCAGATCAAGTAAACAGTTACAACATAAACTTATTGTTATTCATAAGTTCAAACTCAGAGTCGCATGCCGTGTTTGTCTCCATGCTTAAGAGGTAACAGGGACAGATAACTCTAAATCAAAGTGAACGAATCTGGTACTTCCTGTATTTTGAGCTACTCATTTATCAACACAAGTCAATTACGAAACTATCAATAGTCACACATACTATCGATAGTTTTTCCTTTCTACCATCGATTATTTGCTATTGGAGACTCAACAACTGTAATCCATTCATAGTTTGATACAGCGTTACAGCCCTACTGCTAACATGTATCACAATGTGTTTGAAAAATATCTGTATATTTCATATCTCAAACTCATGCAGATTTTCATCCTAATAATAAGTAATCTTCTATAGCGCACAGTCTCCAAACAACAAGTGATAGATTGTGGCGCTTTATCAGAATCAGATTATTATTACCCCGGATAACCCAAGCTGCCTGTTAGGCGCTAGAAGGTTATAGTCACATGACTATCCAACCGGGTACCCATTTTCTGCTGGGTGAACAAAGGCAAGTTTGAACAACTCACTTGCCTAAGGTGAGACCACATGTATCACTAATGGCAGGTTTTATATGAGTAACAAGTCGAATTGAAATTTTCAAATTCAGAATTTAGCATATGATTCCAGCGATGAAATAGGGAAACTATTCGTGACCAGCATTCCGTATATAATGTGTCTGTTATTATATCGCTCTAATATGAGGAGGGAAGGTTCCATGGATATTTTTCTTAATAATCTGAAACAAACTACACATGACAGAACATATGCAATATACTGTAGACCATTCTACAATACAAGAATCATTATTGCAACAAGCTGCAATACAAAATTCAAGCCAATACCATCGCTAGAAATTAATGAAGATTTTATTACCCTCAAAATATCATATGTTCTCTCCAAATCATCGTGACTTGTCGAAAGCAACTGCAATTGTAAAAGACATATTGTTAAAATACTGTATCACACTGCATAATACATGACTTTCAATAGTGGAGCTCAATTTGCCAAGCAGAAACTAACTGAATTTATGAATGAAAATGTCAGTTTAAAAGCAAGAATCTACCAAAACCTGCTTTCAGACATAAAGTAAAGTGAGTTTTTCTGTAGATAATGAAGTTATGAATATCTGTCTCACATTGCTGATACATAATCTTCTTTGTCAATGACACTGCTAGTGATAGGATTGTTTATAACATGGTGCAGTTAATATTTTGACGGTGCAAACTGATTAATTCACTTGGCTGCATGAATTAGTCCCTTGCCACAACAAAATTAATCCACTCACTCTCGATTTGTTGCATTAAAACTGTTCCAGGTTCTCATAATTAGCACTCAAAATTTATTGGGACTGTCTAGTTTGGAACTTGTGAGGCTATTTCTACATAAAGTGAGTACATACTTCATAGTTTGGTTTCTCCATAATGGTTTCCGTAGTACATCTACACTAACAATTCAGACGGACTGACCATCCATGCCTGACCCCACCCACTAACTGTTCTGATGACAGCATGTGAGTACATACCCTCTTGAGAGCCTGCACTAATAAATCAGACGGACTGACCATCCATGCCTGACCCCACCCACTAACTGTTCTGATGACAGCGTGTAAGTACATACCCTCTTGAGAGCCTGCACTAATGAATCAGACGGACTGACCATCCATGCCTGACCCTCCCACTAACTGTTCTGATGACAGCGTGCAAGTACATACCCTCTTGAGAGCCTGCACTAATGAATCAGACGGACTGACCATCCATACCTGACGACACCCACTAACTGTTCTGATGACAGCGTGTAAGTACATACCCTCTTGAGAGCCTGCACTAATCAATCAGACGGACTGACCATCCATGCCTGACTACACCCACTAACTGTTCTGATGACAGCATGTAAGTACATACCCTCTTGATAGCCTGCACTAATGAATCAGATGGCCTGACCATCCATGCCTGACCCTCCCACTAACTGTTCTGATGACAGCGCAAGTACATACCCTCTTGATAGCCTGCACTAATGAATCAGACTGACAGACCATCCATGCCTGACCCTCTCACTAACTGTTCTGATGACAGCGTGTAAAAGTACATACCCTCTTGATAGCCTGCACTAATCAATCAGACGGACTGACCATCCATGCCTGACCCTCCCACTAACTGTTCTGATGACAGCGTAAGTACATACCCTCTTGAGAGCCTGCACTAATCAATCAGACGGACTGACCATCCATGCCTGACTACACCCACTAACTGTTCTGATGACAGCATGTAAGTACATACCCTCTTGAGAGCCTGCACTAATGAATCAGATGGCCTGACCATCCATGCCTGACCCCACCCACTAACTGTTCTGATGACAGCGTGTAAGTACATACCCTCTTGATAGCCTGCACTAATGAATCAGACTGACTGACCATCCATGCCTGACCCCTCCCACTAACTGTTCTGATGACAGCGTGTAAGTACATACCCTCTTGATAGCCTGCACTAATGAATCATCAGACTGACAGACCATCCATGCCTGACCCTCCCACAAACTGTTCTGATGACAGCGTAAGTACATACCCTCTTGATAGCCTGCACTAATGAATCAGACTGACAGACCATCCATGCCTGACCCTCCCACAAACTGTTCTGATGACAGCGCAAGTACTTACCCTCTTGAGAGCCTGCACTAATGAATCAGACAGCCTTACCATCCATGCCTGACTCCCACCCACAAACTGTTCTGGACGACGGTGTGTAAGTACATACCCTCTTGAGAGCCTCCTTGTCCCGCCTGCTGCTCTCTGTCAACTCCTGCTGGTGCTGTAACACAAGCACACATAGCTTCAGCCTTACAAGTAACTTTAATGCAATTGAAAAACAACCCAAAGAGCTTTTCACAAACTACTGCATCTCTTTGACCTCTGACCATGCAGATGTTTATTCACATGTATTAATGATGCAGTACAGAATAATATCAACACCTGTAAACATCCTCAAAAGCAATATTTAGATATTATGGCATGACATACTGCATTTCTGAGATACTGTTGAAAATGCATGGTAACCATGAAAACGCTTTAAAATCCCATGTGTCTTCACATTTACCATCCTGAACTATAGGGCGTGTGGGTGGCCTAATGGTTAAAGCGTTGGCTCGCCATCAAGACCCGGGTTGAATCCCCACATGGGCACATTGTGTGAAGCCCATTTCTGGTGTCCCCCGCCGTGATGTTGCTGGAATATTGCTAAACGCTGGGTGTAAAACCAAACTCATTCAGTCAGTCAGTCCTGAACTATAGTTTTGAAGGAAGCAGTATCTGTGATGATTCTGATGATAACAAAGCGCATCATGATGGACACATGATGCAATCTGCAGTTTTAAATGATGCGAGATAAAACTGTGACGTTGACCTCCAACATGGACCGATGGAAGTGTTTGGAACAACACATTCTCAAAATGATAAAATATCTATTCATACTAAAGACTGATCCATTAATAAGTAGTAGTGGTGTTATTTCTAAAATAGCATGGTTACCATGGAAACACCTCCAAAGATTTGGTGCCAGACACACTTTAAGTCTGGCACTCCGTGATGGAAAACCAGAATTTCCAAGCTTTCCAAATAACCAAATACATCTTGCCATACCTTAAGTAGATCTATCACCTTTATTGTTAAGAGTTAGATAGAGATATTCTTCCTCCATAAACGTTTCTGGGTTGTAAAAATATATCCTAGGTGTAGGATTCCCCTACCAGTTGTAGAACTAGATCATCTACATTGAATTTTCCAGGATGGAATCAATAACCAAGGTATATTATTCAAAGAAAATAATGAACCTGGAAATGAACCCTCTATTACACATACACCATCAAGAAAAAAATATAATCATCGAATTTGTAAAACCACTGTCATGGACAAGGAATTACCAACCTTGTATGCATCTTTCAGAGCCTGGGCTTGCTGTCTGTTTGTAGATTCCAGATCCCTATACTGACTGTCCTTGTCCTGACGAGGAGTGAAGTTAGATCTACCCGTCCTCGTAGAGCTTCAACACTGTTAAGCTGCGACTCGTCATAGCTTAGTCCAGTAATCAGTCTGAGGAGAGAAAATCTACATTACTATCCACTGGGGAGGAGACAAATTTCACTTCAGCATTAAAATACTTGGTTACTATATAGGACATACTTGGAAATTGTGTATGACAATACTTGGACACTGTGTAGGACAGTACACCATTTGTGTAGGACAATACTTGGATACTGTATGGCAATACTTGGGACACTGTGTAGGACAGTACTCTGCTTGTGTATGACAATACTTGGACACTGTATGACAATACTTGGACACTGTGTAGGACAGCACACTATTAGTGTATCACAATAGTTCAACACTGCTTATGACAATACTCGGACAGTGTATGACAAAACTTGGAAACTGTGTAGGACAGCACTCTGTTAGTGTATGACAATACTTCAACACTGTGTTGGACAATACTCTGATAGTCTATGACAATACTTGGACACTGTGTAGGACAATACTTGGACACTGTGTAGGACAATACTTGGACGCTGTGTAGCACAGTACTCTGTTAGTGTATGAAAATACTTAGTTACTATATAGGATAGCAGTCTCTTAGTCTATGACAATACTTGGACACTGTGTATGACAATTCTCTGCTTGTGTATGGCAATACTTGAACACTGTGTATGACAATACTTAGACACTGTGTATGACAGTACTCTGCTTGTGTGTGATAACACTTGGACACTGTATGAGAAAACATGAATACTGTGTATGACAATCCTTGGATACTATGCATGGTAATGTTTGTATACAGTGTATGACAATGTCTGGCTCATGTGTATGACAATACTTGGCTTGAGTGTATGACTCTACTTGAATAGTATGTATGACAATACTTTATACAGAATGGTTGATAATGCTTGGATACTTGAGTATCTAAGACAATAAAACACAGATATGCTACACTGAATAGACAACACACATACAGTACATGTAGTAAAGCACTTACTGCACGGATTTCTAAACCTTGTAATTTTTGTTCTAGGTCCCTTATTCGCCTGAAAGAAGAAAAGTAACCTGTTTTCAACTCACGAGAATAACTGTACATGATGTTGGTAGCAACAACATACACTACACAAAGGACCATATGATTCTTTCTCATCACTATAGTTATGCATAACAGATTGTTACAGGAAAGAATGAGGCGTTGCATTAATACTTCTGAGAAGTATACTACCTCGACATACATCACATACATCATCATCATCACTGGTCCATTTCTTCAAAATAATATTGAGTTCACTAAATAATGATTACCAATTGCTGAGAAAGCATATGAAACATTAATTTGCAAAACATATATTTCAGCTTCTATCATCACAGAGTATGTTCTGCAGGTTGAAAGGCAAAACAGTGAATTTTACATGAAGCCACCAGTATATAACAGTAAAATTGTAATTGTTACTGACACTTTGGCATCATGTAGTTGATCGTCTAAGCTCTGACATCGAAGTTTAAGTTCTTGACTCTCTTCTCGCAGGATTCGTTCGTGTGCAGATTCACTGGGTGTATGTGTAGCACTTAGTGATGACCTCAGTTCTGCCATTTCCGCCTCGTAGTATTCCCGCAAGTCAGACAGGTGCTTGGCGTGCTTCTCTCGCAGGTTGATTCGGGTACTGGGAAAAAACAACAATGCCAGTGTAAAATCTTACATATTGTTTTTATCACTTACATACGCTGGGTTTTTCTTGACCATGTTAATGCGGGCTTGATTTGTTTATGCAATGTAGAGCGATGCTCATGATGTTGGTCACTGGATTGTCTGATCCAGACTTGATTATTTACAAACAGCTGCCATATAGCCGAGAGCAGCATTAAACCACATAAACTAGTGCAACCTATTATTGATCAGTGCAATCTCATATTTATGTCCATATGCATTGACAGCATGAAACAAAATTCTGACCCTATAAAAGACCCTTAGAATAACCTATGTCTGTTGTCAGAGGCGATCAAATAAAGTCAGGATTGACAACAATCATCAACAAAAGAGGATTCTAACAAAGCCTTGGACAGAATAACCTATATCAGTCGTCAGAGACGATCAACCGTTCATAACTTTTGTCTCAGGGGGTGGGGGTGGGAAATGATGATGATGATTTTTATGGAGAAGCATGTATTTGTGAATGACCCCACCACCCACCCTAAAATTATGCATAAAGGAAGTGATTGCCCCTGCATGTCATGTATCCTCGAGTCATCTGTTTTCGTTCAACATCTGTTTTTAGGGCCCGCCTGTTTGCATGTTTATTTCGCGGTTATTTGCGAGATATTACGCCACCAAACAGGTTATTTTTGGCAGGAGGTCGACTGCTTCAGCACTGACTAACAAAATGATTAGTGTGAAATTTAGGAAGGTACATGATTGCAAACACATGTAAATGTTACGTTTTAGAACCAAGTCTACTAATGCATAAATTTTCATGTAATCAAAATGCTATATCTAAAATATCGTCAGCTCCACCTTTTCAGTATAGCGTCGTCTGCTTGTTTATGGTATGATGTATCATTATCACATGACATATCACGTGGCGTTGCTGTAAGTAAAAAATATATGGAAACTGGATAGGGTCATCTCTTATTACGATTTTCCAAAATACTCATTTAATTTTCGAAACTCCAATGAATATTTCTGTGTCATGGGCCCAGTGTACTCATCCTGCATGATGTGTTTTGGGTCCACCTCAAGCTAATGCACCTCCGACGCGTGTAGTGAGATCTTCTGATGAGTTTGATTGCCCTTGTCAGCGAACGGAGGAGAGTGAAACATGTCTGGACATGTGATGTAACTAGCGAGAAGTCTTATCATGATTAACTTTCACATGAAATTATTACGACCATAGTTTCTAATAATTATTATTGGAACTATTACAAATATTCTTTGGGACTGGATGTTTGTCAACTTAATATTATAAAAATATCAGCATAGCCACCGAATACTGCGTAGATTTCTGTTTCACGGAGAACCAATGAAGTGAGCGAAAACAGATGGCGTCACTTCGTATTCACGATCTGTCGTAGCGAACTATGAGGCCTGTTGTGCGGGTGAAACCACGAGGTTAATCGTCAGATATTTGAATATCATAAATAAATAACAAACAAACGAGGTAGGTTTGTTTATTATCGATTTATTCATGCACTTTATGTTACGTTGGTGTGATCCTTACATGACCGAAAACCGAATACACAAGGATACAAAATCAATGACCCCCATCCCCATAATTTTTAAGCATTACTTTATAATGTGTTTATGTACAAATTGCTGACCCCTCCTACCTCCCCAGAACAAAATGGGTAACCCCCCATTAAAATCATCTTTACCCCCTCTAGCCATAAATTATGAACGATCCCTAAGGTCAGACTTGACAACATTCACCAGCCAAATGAGATTCTGGTGAAGATCTGTTGCGGTCATAAGAGCTGACCAAATCTTGTAAATCTTGCTGCCGTGGTTGATAGTACGACATCACACCCCGATGAAGATCATTGTTCACAATATCAATCACTTGATCTTCTGATTCAGAGTCGTTCATATCACCGGAATATTACGGAGTGACACATGAATGAATGACAAAGAGACATTCAGCAAGAGTCTAATCATTACATAAACCACATCTGATTCAGACAATTATGATAATCTCGACTGATATCATGAGGAAATAACCTTGAGATGAAGGTACAATAGTACAGAGGTACAGATAAGCTGGCGTATCTCGTAAATTACGCAAACATTTATGTGAAAACTCAATTCCTTTCAAGTCTATTGCGTACAAGTACGCTTGAATTTTTGTAAATACTCAATAAATATGACCTAACATGCGTACACACAAAGATGTCAAATCCTAGCTTGCGTACTCAGCAAACCTACTAGAATTTGAAGTAAGCAGACCCATGCTACAGATGGAGGTTACTGAAGAAAGATAGAATAACTGACTCAGAGGTATATTTAGAGGTTCTATTTCAGCACATGAACTTGGCAACTTGCAGTCTTTCTTATCTTTTCTCATATTACAGATCAAATATAAATAACACGCACGTAAACCAACATTTAAACTTTATTCTGTTTTCGCAAATAATGGAAAATGGCAAAATGCCCAATTGAGTTTGAGTGAGGTGGGTATAATTTATTAGGTTACTCAAAGGAAAATTAGGATACCCCATTGAGATGAACACAAGCGAAAGTACATAACTCAATGACCCAAAAGTTATCTGTAGCTCTGTAGTGCGCAAACAACTAAGTCATGATTACATGCAGCTGCTCCTACCGACCAGGGCGGTGGGGTAACCTAGTGGTTAAAAGCGTTCGGCCTCGTCCGCCGAAGGCCGGGTTCGATTCCCAACATGGGTACAACTTGTGAAGCCCATTTCTGGTGTCCCCTGCCGTGATGTTGCTGGAATATTGCTAAAAGCGAGGTAAAACCATACTCAGCCAGCCAGCCTACCCGACCAGCATTGGTTGCGGGGTCGAATTCATACCCAGAATCCCCATGCAGGTTGGTTAGTTGGTTGGTTGTGTAACTGACTGACTGACTGACTGACTGACTGACTGAGTTTGTTATCGTCAGAAACATCACAGATACTGCTTCCTTCAAAACTATAGTTCAGGACTGACTGACTGAATGAGTTTGGTTTTACGCCGCTTTTAGCAATATTCCAGCAACATCACGGCGGGGGACACCAGAAATGGGCTTCACACAATGTACCAATGTGGGGATTGAAACCCGGATCTTCGGCGTGACGAGCCAACGATTTAACCACTGGGCGACCCCACTGTAACACCACACTCAACAACATTCCAGAAATATGACAGTAGTCTGTCTGGACCAGACAATCCAGTGATCAACATCATGAGCATTGACCTACCAGTACGTAATTGCGATATGATAACATGTGTCAACCAAGTCAGTGAGCCTGACCACCTGATCCCGTTAAGTGAGCCAGTGATCTTGTGACAAGCATGGTTACTGAAGACCAATCCTAACCCCGATCTTCATGGATCCATGAGGGCTGGAGACAGGATTACCTCATTGACAGCTGACTATCGTCAAACAGGGAGTCTCCCATCAACACAGACTCCTCTCCGCGGTGGGACAGATCTGGACGGAGACGCACATCAAACGGGCGCTCTGCAGCAGGACTGGGTCGGTGCTCATGCATTGGCGGGGGGCTAGAGTGCTGACTTTCTGACAGGGATTTCTTTGAAAATGACAATGACTGAAAACGAAAGATTTCAATTTTTTAAAACATGAAGGAGAATAATCAGGATGACCATAATACCAGAGGTACAAAGTACGTCAAAGAACAGAAAGAAAGCGAAGAAGGAATTGTTTGATGGGTATACAGTCAGGCCGTGTTTGTCCGGACCACGATAATTCGATTCCCACGATATCCAAGCGGTAGCTAGCTGTAACCAATCTTGTTTACTATGTAATATCATTAACTGCTGATTCATTAATCCGGTGCTTCACTCTCCGGATCCGGACATTAATTAATTCATGATCTTACTTAGTGACAACACTGCCAGTCACAAGTGTGCCAATGTCAAATTGACCAACATGAAAGTTCATTGCCTGACACCAACACCACTGTCATTGGCTATTTCTTTAAACCCGAGTGAGTTTCTGAGTTTTGATTGTTATACAAATTGTAATTAAGTCATTTATTACATGTACATGTATACGTTCTTATGTTCTTGTCTCTGTATGTAAAAGGGAAGTAACTCTACTGTAGTGGTGTACATAATGGTTCATTTCATTAGTCCGTACGTTTCACTATCCGAACGTTTTTGATGAAAAACGGAAGTGTTCGGATTAACGCGGCCTGACTGTATGTACCATGTACAATCCCACCGGTAAGAAGATGTCATTTTATTCCTAGCGCTAATATCACAATGATGACAGCAATCTGCCAAATTAACACAACACTGGAGCAGCCTACCTTGTGGTCAATAGCATGAGAACCACCTGGGTATCATGTGACACTAAATGAACCAAATGACAGCAGTTCCAGTTGTAATATATGTCATTATTTCAGCAGATGTGCCATGACCCTGACAAGAAAATCGGTCCCTAAGAATGTTACAGTACACCTTACCCTGTTTGAGCTCTTCACTTTGGAGATCGGCATAGGACTGCTGTATACCCCGCCCCGGAGCAGACGGTCTTCTGTAACATCTGACCTTGACCTTGACAAGCTGGAATCTCCCATTCCTGTAGATCTCCTTGGTGATACATATCCAGTCTCCATGGCAACATAGCTCCTTTCGGGTGACCGAGTAGGAGAGTCAAAAGCGTGTTCAAGGGACCTACGGACGGGCAATGAAGTAGATTGCTGCACTTGATATTCAGCAAGATCGCCGTAAGACGGAACCCGTCTCTCTTGATGGGGCCGTAGGGTGGGTGTTCTCAATGGGTCCGCTGACGTGGGTCCTCGAGATGGTCCACTGTATGGTATCTGGTCCTCATCCCCTTCTCCTGAATCTCCAGAACTGTAATCCACCAATCCACTTCTATAAGACTCCACGACTGGAGAGATGGGGTGCCGGCTGAAACAATTAAAATTACATCAGTGGACAACACCTAGCCTGCATCAGACATGTTAAAGTACAGGATCTTACATTGTTTTCAACGTTTTGGGACACCATACATGGGCCTAGCCACTGAGGACCCAGTTGGCCTGAAGCAGCTCCCAGAGTGTCTCAATAATTTGTGAGAAACCTTACAGTTTTCAGCAAGATGTGAATGTGTAAGGACAGCTCACAAAGATTCACCATACCTGTACTGGTCAGTGGCGAGGCCACTGAGGACACGGTCAGCCATGGGCGAAGCGTCTCGGAGCAGCTCTCGGTGTGAGTCAAGGCGGTGCTGGATGGCAGACTGCTGCTTGTGCAGCTCTCGCTCCATCTGGTCCTGGATGTCTTGGATGAGGCGCTGGTGCTCCGAGTACTGTGACCGGAGCTCTGTCCGGTGCTGTTCCTCTAAAACCTTGAACATCTTCAGCCAGGACACCTGAACAAACACACAGCATACCACCACAGGTAGGATGTTTAATAAGGGATGAAACGATACAGCAAGGTTATGATACGATAGTATCACAATACATAGGTCATATTTACATCAAATCTTTAGGTACCACCTGTAAATGTTTCAGAGTAGTTTCAAAAGGAACAGCTAGCTGAAAGCACATCTGCATCACAGGCATTTTTACAGTGATTTTTAAAATGCTAATTTGTACACATATTTTAATATTCTTTGTTTCTTTATTCCTTTACATGATGGCAGTCGGTATATAATCCAGTCTGGATATCACGGTAGTAGTGTTGGAGAAGTAGCTTCCATGTTGTACAAATAATGTCAATGATGACTGAAACTACCAGTTTTGATTACAACATAACAAGAAACACCCCATGAAGTTTGCAAAACGATACCTCAGCTAAGGATTGTTGACATCAATTTGATCAGCAATTTTTTCTTGGAATTGGGCCATAAGTATTAAGAAATAGATTTTGATAGAGAAATTATTCTGCACATATGTGTATTACGTGGATTTTATGAATTCATGGAAGAATTAACACATGCTCATACACTAGCTCTATTAATCAGATAAGATTACAACGCATTACATGGATTTTATTCCACTATGGGATTCAAACTTGTAACTTAAGTAAACTGGATTGTTTTGTTTTATTTGTTGAATGGTGCCACAATCAGTAATATTCCAACTATAGTATGGCGGTCCTCTAGTACTCTACTCTTGAACAGACAATACAAAGATTGACATCACGAGCATCAATCTAAGCTTTTGGGATACAACTAGCATCAACCACATCATCGACTCTGACAAAACATTTTCACTGTCGATCATGATGAGGTAGCTAGTGGTTAATGAATTTGCTTGTCATGGTTTGACTTGGTTTGACTACCACAAAGTTTCAGGTCAAGGCCCGTTTCTAGCATTTCTTAGCCATGATTAATGATCTTATACTGTAAATCATGAATGAAATTAATGCGTCCACGAATTGAATGCGAAAGTCGCGAGGGTCTGGTCTGAAATGCATCATGAAATTATTGCAAGCTCAGGAATCTGTGTTAATGATAAGATGTGACACTCTGAATATTTGATGTTCATTTTCTTTTCACACTTGTTATTTACCAAATAACCTGAATTGAGCTTGTTAAGCAATAAACGGAAATGAGCTGACGATGTTTTGATAACGTTGTTGTCGTGTTTGATCATGTGATTGCTTGCTACTACTTGTCTTATGACAACATTTATAAACGTAATCCAACTTGAAAGACACAAGGCATCTACCCAGGTACAACAAACAAGTGGTTGGAGAATGTCTGGTCTGGCTGATGTGCTTGAGTAACTTTAAGCAATGACCAGTGATTGTAACCAGTGATAATTACATGTGGCTTGAGATACCTGTAATGAGGAAGTGACCTGTATTGGTGTAATGTGTAGTGTCAACACTTCCGCTATTGTTGCATAATTTGCCGATGAATAAGTTTAATGGATATCAATTAGTGTCATGGAAATTAGTCCTCATTTGTCCATTAATTTTATGAGAGATGTCTAAATTGTTATTATATACTTTATTGTTATGATGAATGCTAACCCAAAGACGATGAAGACGACAAGAGATTTACGATTTCTGTCTTCTATTAAGTTATCAAAACTAGACATGGTCAGACTGAAATGTGTCATTATAATAATGCGAGAAGCATACAAACTCGTTTTTCAAGATTAATAAAATGTTTACATTAATTTCATGATTTACAGTAATTTGAATATTGCTAAAAATGCAGTGTAAGCCTACACTCACTCATATCCTTGGCGCCACTTTCAAGTAGGCTAGACTCACCTAAAAAAAAAAAATTATCAAAATTATTGAACTAGAATCTCCCTCACCTGTTGATCTTTCAGTGTTTTATATCCTGGTACAGGGCCTGAGCTGGGAGGTGATGTGACAACTTCCGACTGATACAGATGTCTGTGGTCAGCTCGGGGACAGATCTGGAGCTGGCACAGAGTGGTACTGGTCATGTGGTTGAATGCGCCCACTAATGTAACTACCGCTCACGCTTATTCCCATAATCAGACGTGTAGGATTCTCGGCTCTGATCAACATTCTCATAGCGCCTCCCATCAATCTCCTCCCTCCGTGAAGACCTATAAGTATGATCTCTCCGTTCATAGCTGGATCTCATCCGTGGTGAGATAGGAGGCTTACCCAGAGATGGGCTTCCAGAATTGCTTGGTCTGCTGGGTGGCACCTCTTGCTCCTGCCTGGTCTTCAGAATGCCCTTGGCAGGAACTTCAGACAGGTAGGATTCCTGCAGTTCCCCATCTTCATTTACCTTCCTCCCAGACTGAACTTCCTCGGGCGAGGTTTCAAGAACATCCGATACCTGCTCAGCCTCAGCACCGGAACCTTCTCGTGTGTCATCCTGGGCTTCCTGACCTGCTCCACTTGTGTTATCTTGTTCATCATCCTTCATGTCCTGCTCTTGCACTTGTTGCCTTCCATCACCCACCTCACTTCTCTCTGCATCCACTTGCCCATTTGCATCATCAAGCTCTGAAGATTCCCTGAGTTTTAGGCTCATGAAAACAGTGCCCTTCATCCCGGGGGGAGTCTTCACAATCTTGAACGCCTTTCTCTCACCTTCATTATCAGACTTATGGGAGCTCGCTGAGCTTTCACTCAGTGAGCGTCGAGCACTCTCATCATCTGACCTTCTTGGCGAAGTGGGTGGACATTCTGAGCTGGTCCATTTTCCTGTCTTTTTATCATACTTGATGTGTTCTCCAGTCTCTAATATCATACACTCTTTGACTCCTGGTGAAACCTGCCTGCACACTTTGTAGTTACCGTAATTCATAGGGTATTCCGGATATGGAGAACCTTCCTCGATACAGACAACCTTAATATCATCATCGTCATCATCATCATCATCGCCTTCAGCTTCATCGTCGTCTTCATCCTCAGCTCCCTTCATTTGTGGCTCAACAACCCGATCAGCTTCAGGGCTACTTTCATCAAAGTCTTGGTTTTGTTCCATAAGAATAGAAGGAAGGTCCTCTTCTGTTGTACGTTTATTACCATCTTGATCTACACCAAACATTTTTTCCTCACCACTCGGATCCGTTTGCTGTAAATGCTTATCTACAGATAGATCAGCCGGACCTTTGGAATCAGCATCCCCATCCGCTTCAGTGCCCCCTCCGACTGATAGAGCTGCAGCACCATCAGCAGCCAACGTGTCTGCTGGAACATTTCCAGAGTCAGACTTTAAAGATGTGTCACTATCACTGTTCATCATAAGTGCTTTGCTGAGAACCTCCTTGACAACAACCCTAGCCTCATCACTGTTCTCTCTGTTGGTCTCCCTACCATCTGTTTCTTCTTCACTCTCTCTACCAGTATCAAAATGGTGCGACCCAAAGGAATCCCCGGGGTCGCTCATGACACCCGACACCTTGGTCTCGGGCGATGAAAAGGGTGAAGCAGGCCTAGGTTCTCCAGATTGTGCCGAAATGTCTGGAACTTCATCCCTGTGTTCTTCAACTGTTCCACTTGTGGTAACATCAATAACACCAGTCTTTGTTTCCTTGTGGTCCGGCTCACCATCTTCTCCCGATATGTTCTGAGGATTCTCTGCAGGGATAGTAGGTGTTTTCTTGGCTTCATCCACATCCTGGTCTGGTTCAGAAGAACCAGCAGTAGCTTCAGCTGGAACCGCCTCAACCAGTGGACTCTCACCATCAGGCTCAACCGGTGGACTCTCGCCATCTTCATCTTGCCTCACAGGCTCTGCAACATTGTCTGCTCTTTGTTGCACATTATCCTCACCACCTTCCGTGTCCACAGTGTTTGACTGAGCTTCAGCATCCTGACCTGGTGTCACCGGCCTCTCAAGGGGGACAACTCCATTTGCCCCAGAGTTATCCCCATCTTTCAGATCATCATCTCTGACAGAGGATGTGCCATCATCTGCAGCATGATCTCTTTCCTCTCCACCACTGCCAGGATCATCCATTATCCTGAAAACAAGAAAATATGACGATCATATGTACACCTGATACTGAATTTCTAAGGTCTTTTTCTGGATCTGCTCAGAAGTAGATATCAGACTCCAAGTCCGAAGCAAATGAAACAATTCCCAGATAGAATCAACAATTTCCAAAACCTTACAATTTGCAAAAACAAGAGCAGCAAACATAGTAAAAAGATCCTGTTCTGATAATATGTCAAACTATTTTCAGTTTAATTGGCAAGGGAACGTAGATTGAAATCTCTGGTGCTGCTACACCACTGAATACAGGTTTGTCTATCATGTCTATAAAGTATAATGACAACATGAGATCAATTTTTTTAGATCTTTTACAAAAATCACCTGGATCGCATTGATAAAATAATATAATTATGACCTATGTACAAGTTATGAATTACAGGTTTTTGACAATATAAAAAGATGACTTTCCACAATCAGAGTGAGTAACAAGGCTTACTACATGGTGATGCAGACTTAACATCATTAAATCTGTAGCCGATATTATGTACATGATGCCAAAACATGCTTTACAATGCTTCCATCATACGGATTAAGTGATAGGTTTTTAACATCATGGGAGAGAAATTCAGCTTGAGAGAAAAAGGATCTTGATCATGAACTTTAATGACTTTAGATGACGTTTTAACAGGTACCTAAATCAGTACTCTGTCTCTAAATCATCATGGTTGTAGAAAAAGAAAGTAAACCAACATCAACATCAGATTCTATGTATATCAGCCCTTCAGTGAAGTAATTGAAACACCTTGTTAACCTCAAACGCCCAGCGATTGTCAACCGTATAAATCAATAACTCGGCAACTAATCCCACGAGAAGTGGTCTTCTGAAGGAGATATGTGAACCCCTTGCCGAGATTGATCGAGATTACAACCGCAGACTAACGGACTATGAAGATAAACAAACACAAACTGCAGTGGTTTTCAAAATATACACACATTTTCAACCAAAACAAGATTCACCTTTGCATAGATTTAATTATGAAGCAGCAAGCAACTAGAGGTTTTTCTACCGCGTCTCCTCACACTGTTTTTGCTTCTCAACATTGACATTGTGGTGAATGAGACTTGGACGCTGTTGCCGGGTTCGTGTAAAACAAAATTTTGCTTCAGTAACACGCAATGAAATCATGTGTAAACAATACTTACGGCAAGGATGTCCTGAGACCAGTCAAGATCCTTTTCGTCTTATTCCGGTAACTGTAACTAATTCCGATAAATATCCGTGCTGTTTCACACGGATCATTCGTCAACAAAGTTCAGATTTTCGTTTCCTGTTGATACTTGCGCACTGATGCGGCGGGGGTCGCCAGTGTTAGACGCGATCTTGGGTGTCGTAAATTATAAATATTGTGTTTGGTATATATATCATGTAGATCCTATCATGATGATGATACATTCTGTTCCAAAACACGTTATATGTACATATTTATATAGATGTGATACTGGGGAAAGGGAATTTAATTAGCTTTACGACACTACAAAACGGGTCAGCTTACTCACGTGTAATTCGACTTCCTGTTGGAAGGTCACCCACTCAGAGTTCAGACAGGTATACGGTGGATAGTTGTGTCAAAAATGATATGTAATGTCAGTAACACTGAAAGAGACATTTTGGTCTTTCCCACGTATGTTTTAAAGTTTGCATCATTCACTGACAACTCTTTGTTGTTCTGGAACCAAAGCTTTAGAACTGAGAGAGCCAAGTCCAGCATTACTAATACTAGCCATTAGTGCAGCAAGGGTATAACTAAACGACTTTGCACTAATACCAGAGAGCCATACATTACACCAGCATTTCATCACTAATTCAAAGTTTAGACCTTTGTGGCTGGACAATATACATGACAACTTTAAAATACAGGTAGCAACACACCAAAATCACGTATTAATAGAAATCAAGGCAAGTATATCCTAACCCATCGGCATAGCCCTTTGAGAAGATATTGTGGTGATCGATAAGATTATTCAGCAAAATCAAACCTAACCTCTTTAGTAAGAGTGGCCAAAACAAAAAATGAAAATGATCAACTGTAATAAATCACTGATTCAGTGCTTAGGAACTCGTACTAAAGTTTTCCTGATCTGACTTATGATCTCTCCTAATTAGGACTCAGATCAGTGATCGCCATATTGCTGGAATACTGCTGAGTGCAGCGTTGAACAACAGCAAACCCTCATCAATGAATAAAGAATAATCAACTCATGTTAACAGTTACTCCATCTGAAGAGGTCGTTGTTGACACGGGCACTACAGATATGTACTCCAAACAAAAGTAAAAATACAAAATTGTACCCGCTATCCTGAATGGCAGATGGGCCAATATTCTCCTACTAAAAACCCAAACCAGTTCATGTTATCAGCCGTTTGCCTGATTACAAGTAATACTGTGCATCGTGGAATATTGTCATTGTGTATGCTTATTTCTTAAATGAAACAATCGAACTCATCTAATACAATAGTAGGACAGTCCTGATCAAGAAAACGCTGCAGATTGGACTTGTCCAAGGGTACATTTCTATATTCTGATTTTGGTTTGGGTATGTTTCTGTTTTCAGAAACATACCTGGGGTACATATCTGTAGGGCTATTGATAGAGATCACAGTCGTTAACTAAATATTGATTGATAAATATCGGAGACGTAACTTTGAGCAAAAATGCAAACAAATGTCTAAAAGAAATGAATATATTTCACGTCACTGGTGAATTGTGACATGTTTTTTGCATGGATTGGTTAACAAAACAGCATCCTGAATGTGATTTAGTAGCAGACCATGAATAAAGTCCTAAATGTGTATCTTATGTGAGAAAAGTTTTCTATCACAAAACTTAATATACAATGTTATTGATAACACAATTTTAATGTCCATAATTATTAATAATTTTTCCTAGCAACAATATTTCCGATTATCAATCTTTTTAGCCAGCCCTACATATCTGTTGTCCCCATGCCTACAACAACCCCTTTTAGCGTTACTCCATGTGGCTACACCCACTGATTACTTGTCCGCTTTTTTCCAGATTCTATCGACTGTTGAGAAATCAAGTAAGTAGAACAAATAAGTATGCACATGTTCCATACCATGTCAATAGCTCAAGTTAATCTATGGATTATCCGCCCTTTCCTCATTCCAAAGTCAATACAAGGAACACTGAAGAAACTCTTAACAGTGTCGTGTCAGCAAGAGAGATCACTCTCATCACACCTGTCAACCTTAAAACTAAAAGGGCCCTCTCAACAGAACAAGTTTCCCAACACAGAGGAACAAGGTGGACGTCGTTTACACAGCAGAGGAAATTTTCAGAAGATTTTGACTGTCGGTGTTCCTTTACGAAGCTATGTGTCACAGAAGGATTACCAGTTTCCTGTTGTGGACGAGGACGAGTTGGAGGAGCAGTATGTCCGAGGCAGTGGCCCGGGAGGTCAATCGGTCAACAAGACGGCCAACTGTGTGGTGCTCAAACACGTGCCCACAGGGATTGTTGTGAAGGTGAGTGCAGAGGAGTGAGTGAGTATGGTTTTATTCTGCTTTTAGAAATATTCAAGCAATATACAATGGTGAACACCAGAATTGGCTTCACACATTGTACCCATTTGGGGAATCGAACACAGGTCTTCAGCATCATGAGTGAACGCTTTGACCACTGGACTACACAACCTCCCCGCGTGCTTGGCTGAGGGCTGTATTATGTAATTATGTATCATGTATTATGCCTTTGGCCAACCTAATACATATTGTGTATTCCTAACTTATGATATTTACAATACAAAAACTGGGTGGGTGAGTGAGTGAATTTGGTTTAATGCTGCTTGTAGCAATATTTCAGCAATATCACGGTGGGGACACCAGAAATGGGCTTCACACATTGTACCCATGTGGGGAATCGAACCCGGGTCTTCAGTGTGATGAGTGAACGCTTTAACCACTAGGCTACCCCACCGCCCTCATTGAAACTGAGAAACACATGGATATGTTTGCAGTATTATGTTATTATGTAATTCACTCAGTGAAGTTTACCCGTTAAGGTCGGGTTAGAATGAACCTTTAGTAACCAATGCTTGTCGTAAGAGGCGACTAACGGGATCGGGTGGTCAGGCTCGCTGGCTTGGTTGACACATGTCATTTGTTCTCATTTGCGCAGATCGATGCTCATGCTGTTGATCACTGGATTGTATGGTCCAGACTCGATTATTACAGACCGCCGCCATATAGCTGGAACATTGCTGAGTGCGGCGTAAAACTAAACTCACTGACTCACTCAGTGAAGCTACTTTAGAAACCACTTCATCAACAATATCTTAAACAAACCAGATGTCATTTTATATGATTTACAGTGAATATATGCAGTTAATAGTAAATAGGTAAAACTGATGCAACTTAGGCCGTTATGGAAAATTATGGAGAGGCCAGCCTAATACATACTGTAACATATGTACAATACAGAAAACCACACTATTATTATGTATGTAGAACTTAGATTCTCTCATCTAAGTTAACTCCTTAGTGCTGATTAAATACCTGACCTGCCTTACCTTTTTTTTTTTGTTGTTTGTTGTTGATGTCTTCATGAAAGTTCCAAACTGAAGCAGACTCCCCAAAACATGTCTATGATTCCCTCTCATGACACCAGGGAGTCATGATGACTCCTTAATTTTTATGCCAAGGGCAAACACTGAAACAGGTGCTGCACAGTGGGACCTGAGCTTGGGATTGTGCATCGTTAATACTGTTATTATGTTACACTACTGGTGTTTCACACTCAAGAACAGTGACAGAGAAACAATCAGTCATCAAACACTCAATTAACCAATCAATCAATAAATACACAATGCCATTTAGAAAGTGGTCAAATTTAACATGTTATATTTGAGATTGTACTTTCTCAATAAAGTACAGGTTCTAGTACTTTTGTTGAGTTGAGTCCCATCTGAGATTCGAACCCCCGATCAGTCAAATCACTGTTTTCAATTGTAGAGCCATGAATCCCGATCCCTGGACACCAACCGACGGACAGCCAGGCTGAAACTACGGGACAAACTAGATCTGCTGATAAACGGGGAAAACAGCTTCCAGATGATGCAGCGCAGGGAGGAGACAAAGCGGAGAATACAGAAGAAGAAGAAGACAAACGAGAAACTCGGACTGAAAAGAGCTTTCAAGCAAGAAATGGAGAAGATTAAAGAAGACTAGCAGTTTTTGCATCTTATTGACAAACGATGTGGAGCATTTGGGAGTGACTGTGACTTGGTTGTTTATGGTGCTGTGCTGATCATGCTAATTACTGTCATGACGTCTGTACATAATTCATGGTTTGAAAATTGCAAGTCCATAGAGTTGTTTACATATCTGGGCAGATGTTTTGACATTCCTGCGTGCATACTTTGAAACTTTGGGGAAGGTGCAAGGCTGTGCACCCACACCCTATCTGAAGCATGATGAACATGTAAACATATAAAGATCATATAAGTAAATTGTGTTGTAATATGTTTTCAACGAGGCTTCCAAACCAAAATTGTTTTTGTAATTTTTGCATTCATCTAAATCGTTATGTGTTAAGTGCACATCCACTTTCTGAATCTGGGCTTCCTGGAACATGTTTTATATATTATATATCTTGGCAGCTGTAAGTTTGTGAGCTGAACATTTTCAAATGCCTTTAAAAATATTGTGTGGCAAGTTTAGTTGTGTCTGTATGTATTATGGATAGTGTGTGTCACTTTATGATTGATTATGGTGTATATTTATGAGTTGATGTGATATCAATTTCAGGCAGGAAATATGAATAACATGAGTTGATGTCTTTCAATACAACTGTACACAACAAAATGGCGGACAGATTTGTTGCAAAGAGAGACAGGTAAGGCTCAGATAACAACAACATATATTCACCTAGTGCAATAATAGTATCCGGGGTAGGAATGATCTTCCTACAACTGACCCGTGAAGATCCGGGGGTAGAATAGGTCTTCAGCCACCCATGTTTGCCACAAAAGGCGACTATGCTTGTCGTAAGAGGCGACTGAGGGGATCGGGTGGTCAGGCTCGCTGACTTGGTTGACACATGTCATCGGTTCCCAATTGCGTAGATCGATGCTTATGCTGTTGATCACTGGATTGTCTGGTCCAGACTCGATTATTTACAGACTGCCGCCATATAGCTGGGATACTGCTGAGTGCGGCATGAAACTAGATTCACTCACTCACTCACTCACTCGTCCTACTACTGCTGACACCCATGTACCATCAGGGGTAATGTGAGATGAGAAGAAAGAATTACCTCCCTTTTGTATTAAGAAAAAGACTTCAGAAGATTTTCCAACTCCCTGGTAGGGCGGGGCTGGGTACTCGGGTACTCGAATTTGGGTCAAGTACAGCTGGAATCACGTCCTATTTCTTGGAATCGAGTACCCGGAAAGGGAGAGAACTCTGTAATGACAAGGGCAGATAATAACTTGTCTTTTTCATAATTGATGTAACACACATTTACATCATTGGTATTGTCCGATTAATGAAGGTTATTATTAACGACTGTAATTTATCTGCGCAGTGAGTAGTGAAAGTTACAGTAACAGCGGGAACAAAAAGTTCTGTGTTTTAACGATGAATGTAAGTAATAGTGTTACTCTTTATATTGGTTTAACAGACATACTAGTAAATTAAATAGCTTAAGATCTGTTTTAATGCCTTATTGCCATCCTTTCAAGTCTTCTATAATAAACTCTGTCAAGTTGTGATTGAATATTCAGACAGTTGACAGAAGCACTGTATTCCTTACATTTCCGGTTACTCGATTCCGATTCGGGTAACTTGTACATGCGGGTACTCGATTCCATTTTTTCCTACCCGTCCCAGCCCTACTCCCTGGGTCAGAATATCGTGGACAAGTCTAAAGATGTTAGTACCCTGTAGTACCTCCCAGTACTCTAAGTATAGCACAAGTCTAAATATAGAGTACCACACTGCCCCCTACTGTAAAATGTTATAAACTTGGAACATTATTACTCGATGAGGGGCGGTGGGATAGCCTAGTGGTCTAAGCGTTCACTTGTCATGCTGAAGGCCCGGGTTCGATTCCCCACATGGGTACAATGTATAAAGCCCATTTCTGGTCTCCCCGCCGTGATATTGCTGAAATATTGCTAAAAGCGGCATAAAACCATACTCGCTCACTCACTGTTACTCGATGAATAACACTGCCACATTACTCAAGCTGTCATGATATAGTAGGGTATTTGCTGTCATGAAATAGTTAAGAAGAAGTGGTTATTTTTCTTATTTCTATGAATTGGTGCCTATCTGTAAATCTCTATTCATCTGTAATTATGTGTTGTTGTTGTTGTTGTTTGCAGGTTTAATAGCATCACATTCAATGTCAGTGATCAAACCTTTGCCAGTGATGAAGAACTTATCCAGAGTCTTGAAGGTGATTGTAAAGTCTAATTCTTCATTCCCAATTGTGTTACATTGGAAAAATATCAAAGTAATTTCCCTCACTACTATCAAACTATGTAGTAGTAGTAGTAGTAGTAGTAGTAGTAGTAGTAGTAGTAGTAGTAGTAGTAGTAGTAGTAGTAGTAGTAGTAGTAGTAGTAGTAGTAGTAGTAGTAGTAGTTAGTGAGGTGAGGTAAAATTGGGTTTAACGTCGTGCTTGAGAATATTCCGCTAATATGAAGATGTGCATGCGTGTGTATGTGTATGTGCGGCTGCTTGTACTAGCCCAGACTTAAGCTGGTTTTATAGTGCTAGCCCACTGAGATACCATGCCGCAGTGAAGCATGAATACCCCACTCAGACACATTATACTGACTCTGAGCCGACCAGTACTTGTTGTACCCATTAATGCCGAGCGCGAGACAGGGACCAACAGGTACCATATTTTTACATCTTTTGGTATGACGAGGTCGGGGGTCGAACCCGCGACCTTCTGCTCTCCCGAGAGGTGAGGTAAGGTGAAATTGGGTTTTACGTCGTGCTTGAGAATATTTAGTTCATATGACGACGTGCATGCATGTGTATGTGTATGTGCGGCTGCATGTACTAGCCCAGACTTAAGCTTGTTTTATAGTGCTAGCCCACTGAGATACCATGCCATGTAGTAGCAGCAGCAGCAGCAGTAGTAGTAGCAGAAGTCTGAATGTACACTTCATCCAGGCTAGAAGTGGGCTTCAGCAACAGGATGCATGTCATGGTATCCAAAATATTTGGTGCTCATGATGTCAGTCACTGGATTTACTCACTGTCTAGCTGGATTATTGCTGAGTGTGCAGTTTAACCTCGAACAAACCACTAATCATGTACATTGTGTCTCTCCCTGCAGCGGCCCTGACTGAGTGGAGGGCAGGCAAGGTCCGAGGAGTTTGGATTAAGATCGGCTTACAGCAGACATCACTGGTGCCGATGCTTGTCAAGGTAATACAGCGCCCTCTGATTGTAGGAAGCAACTAGAACACAGCAGTAGAATCATATTAGCAACTGTGGTTCAAAATTACCTCAAATATTTTATGACCAGGGCCAACTTGCACTTCCACTCAAATCCTGTATTGCCTCACTCAAATCCTGTATTGCCCCACTCAAATCCTGTATTGCCTCACTCAAATCCTGTATTGCCTCACTCAAATCCTGTATTGCCCCACTCAAATCCTGTATTGCCCACTCAAATCCTGTATTGTCCACTCGAATCCCACATTGCCCCACTCAAATCCCATATTGCCCCACTCAAATGATGTATTGTCCCACTCAAATCCTGTATGTCCTTACTTAAATTGTGTATTGCCCCGCTCAAATCCTGTATTACCCTCTCAAATCCTGTATTGCCTCACTCAAATCCTGTATTGATTCTCTCAAATCCTGTATTGCTGCACTCAAATCCTGTATTGCCGCACTCAAATCCTGTATTGGCCCACACAAATCCTGTATTACCCTCTCAAATCCTGTATTGCCTCACTCAAATCCTGTATTGATTCTCTCAAATCCTGTATTGCCGCACTCAAATCCTGTATTGGCCCACTCAAATCCTGTATTGCCCCACTCAAATCCTGTATGGCCCCACTCAAATCCTGTATTGCCCCACTCAAATCCTATATTGCCCCACTCAAATCCTGTATGGCCCCACTCAAATCCTGTATTGGTCCATTCAAATCCTGTATTGCCCCACTCAAATCCTGTATTGCCCCACTCAAATCCTGTATTGGTCCACTCAAATCCTGTATTGGCCCACTCAAATCCTGTATTGCCCCACTCAAATCCTGTATGGCCCCACTCAAATCCTGTATGGCCCCACTCAAATCCTATATTGCCCCACTCAAATCCTGTATGGCCCCACTCAAATCCTGTATTGGTCCATTCAAATCCTGTATTGCCCCACTCAAATCCTGTATTGCCCCACTCAAATCCTGTATTGGTCCACTCAAACCCTATATTGTCCCACTCAAATCCTGTATTGCCCCACTCAAATCCTGTATTGGCCCATCCTGTATTGGACTCAATGTTGAAACTACATTTCAATAATGTTTATAAAAATCAATCAAAGATTCTCACAATCAACTTGCAAGTCTGACACAATTTGCAGCTGGGGTTTGACTTCCACCATGCCCAACCTGGGTATGTGATGATGAGCGTGTGGCTACCAGCAGATGAACCCAACAACCTGCCCGAGTATGCCAACCAGTATATTGGTAGGTGCCTCTCCATTCTCAACCAAATAGATCAGGTACTCAATGTCTTGGTTGATAGTGTCTTTCTATGATGTGGATTGGTGCTCACTATATTGATCACTGGATTAGTAGAAAAGAATGTCATTTTATCATATATGTCTTCAGTAACCCATGCTTGTCGTGAGAGGCAACTAACGGGATATGGTGGTCAGGCTCGCTGACTTGGTTGACACATGTCATTGTATCCCAGTTGCGCAGATCGATGCTCATGCTGTTGATCACAGGTTTGTCTCATCCAGACTCGATTATTTACAGACCGCCGCCTATAGCTGGAATATTGCTGAGTGCAGCGTAACACTAAACCCACTCACTCACTCATCATATGATTGAAGTTAAACACTTACTTTATTTCATTTTCACAATGATATGAAATCCATGACATCATTAGTGCCAATAGTACAACACACGTGCCCCCCATTCTATTATCAGGTAATGAGGTAACACCTGTCCATTATCAGGTGTGGCATAATCTGTTTACGGTTTATGAAAACATAGCAGCAAAGCCAGCTTTGGCAAGGCAATTAAATATGGGACACAATCACATTCAGCTGATGTATTTGTGAACCAATTATTCAGTAGAAACATATTAATCCCAAATATAACATGTGACATAAGTGATTAATTGTAGCTGAAATTTGATTAATTCTTTTCTAAGTTGTGTAGTTTATGCCTTGTGTTTTTACTCAACTAGGTGTTGGTGGGTTTGTAGTCAATAGTAACAACCAGGTGCTGGCAATACAGGAGAGGTTTCAGAGTCGGCCACACTGGAAACTTCCTGGTGGACACGCAGATAAAGGTATGTTAGACAGGTGGACACGCAGATAAAGGTATGTCAGACAGGTGGACATGCAGATAAAGGTATGTCAGACAGGTGGACATGCAGATAAAGGTATGTCAGACAGGTGGACATGCAGATAAAGGTATGTCAGACAGGTGGACATGCAGATAAAGGTATGTCAGACAGGTGGACATGCAGATAAAGGTATGTCAGACAGGTGGACATGCAGATAAAGGTATGTCAGACAGGTGGACATGCAGATAAAGGTATGTCAGACAGGTGGACATGCAGATAAAGGTATGTCAGACAGGTGGACATGCAGATAAAGGTATGCCAGACAGGTGGACATGCAGATAAAGGTATGTCAGACAGGTGGACACGCAGATAAAGGTATGTCAGACAGGTGATCATGCAGATGAAGGTATGTCAGACAGGTGGACATGCAGATAAAGGTATGTGATACAGGTGGACATGTAAAATATAGGAATGTCACACAGGTGGTCATGCAGATAAAGGTATGTCAGACAGGTGGACAGGCAGATAAAGGTATGCCAGACAGGTGGACAGGCAGATAAAGTTATGTCAGACAGGTGGACAGGCAGATAAAGGTATGCCAGACAGGTGGACATGCAGATAAAGTTATGTCAGACAGGTGGACAGGCAGATAAAGTTATGTCAGACGGGTGAACAGGCAGATAAAGTTTTGTCAGACAGGTGGTCATGCAGATAAAGACATGTCAGACAGGTGGACATGCAGGTATATCATACAGGTAGACATGAAGGTAAAGGTATGTCAGACAGGTGGACAGGCAGATAAAGTTATATCAAACAGGTGGTCATGCAGATAAAGTTATGTCAGACAGGTGGACATGCAGGTTTATCCAGCCTCATGTAAGAATGTCGAGTTTTATTGGTTCACGTGACTTTGATAAAATACCATGTACACCCGTCACGATCCGCGAGCAGGGAGTACAAAAAACATATTATCCCGCGACGCCTCGGTGACCACGCAAAGTGAGAAAAGCGTGCATCGCCAAGCCTTCAGTAACGTTAGCTGTATTGAGGTCAATCGATCAGCTGTTGTCAACATGGCAGCAAGGAAACGTTTTGCCACAACAACTGAGAATGAAATTGAAGCAAAACGTTTGATTTAGTAAAAACATTCGGCTAGATAAATGCGATATCACATCGTGTCTCGGGAAATACGGGGTTTTATCAGTCCCTCGTAAGGTTGTAAGGTTGAATACAACCTTACGAGGGACTGATAAAACCCCATATTTCCCGAGACACGATGTGATAACTTATAATGTCCGACAGGTAGACATGCAGATAAAGGTATGTCAGACAGGTGGACACACAGATAAAGGTATGTCAGACAGGTGGACATGCAGATCAAGATATGTCAGACAGGTGGACACAACAGGTATGTCAAATAAGTGGAAATACATACAAAGGTATGTGATACAGGTGGGCACACAAATATAGGTAATATCATACAGGTGAACACACAAAAATGGGGTCGGTTTATCTACGGTAATATACGATATGTCAAACATATGGGTACGCGGGTATGCCAGGCAAGTGTACTGTACACTCTTATGCAGGTATTTCAGACAGATACAGGTATGTCGTATACAGCTGCATGCTAATAAAGGTGTGTCACACAGGTAGACTTACAAATATAGGTAATATCATACAGGTGAACACACAAAAATGGGGTCGGTTTATCTACGGTAATATACGATATGTCAAACATATGGGTACGCCGGTATGCCAGGCAAGTGTACTGTACACTCTTATGCAGGTATTTCAGACAGATACAGGTATAGGTGTGTCACACAGGTGGACACTTGTGTTGGGACTTGGTTAAAATCTCATAATTGATGAATGGTTCATTACAACCGATCAATCATCGAAAATAATTGGTTTGCGTCATTTATGAAATTTTCCTGGTTATTTTTGTTTGCACAAAAACATAAAGAAAAAACCAAGTAGTTCTTTGGGGTTTTTATGCAAATCTTTAAAGGATGACTAGTCAGGGCTCGATTTAGTGCTTTGTTACTTGCACTGGTGCAACCCAATATTACAAAATACAACCTAGCTATGAGTCTATCTTGCACAAGGTGCAAGTGAATTGTTGAGAAATAAATCAACAATAAATCTAACATGTGCATAAATATGCCAGCCCATTTTTCTTCTAAACTTTGAATAGCTATGGCAATGAAACATTGCTATTCATAAACACGTCTCGGCTATGACAGCTCTTGTAAACAGGGATCAGCTGTGTCTCAGTGTTGCTATGGTTTCATGTGTACTACATCACTGATTAAGGTTTATGTGCACCGAAACATTTTAACACACTACGTTGCAACTGGAATTTGGCTGGTGCAACTAGGTCTTTATCTTAGGTTGCACCTGGTGCAAGTAGGTTAAAATCTCTTAAATCGAGCCTGCTAGTATGTTAGGAGCATAAATTTCTTGGGGTCTTTAAGATAAATTCAATCATGACTTGGAACGAGCTTGTAGTGCTCATGAAATGTAACAGACAAAACCAACCTTATGAAAAATATTGTTAATGCAAAAAGTGTTCCAGAATTGCTTGTGTTCGATTATGAGAAAACATGATCGATAGCTTGGTCGTTTAGTCACTGCGACCAATCTTGGATTATTTCAATTAATCGGGACCACCACTTGTGGACACACAAGTATTTTAGACAGGAGAATAATGGTGTGGCTGTAATCATAGAGTTGAAATATTGCTGAGTGTGACATTCAACAAAAAAGTAGCATACAAGGCAGGTGGGTATTAAAATCTAGTAATAAGTTCATTGTGGCCTCAAGGGAAGAGAAACACCAATCATTAGGACTCTGTCTCCAATATCTATGCAGTTACTTCCTCATCGATCTTCTACATGGTCAATATCATTGTTGTTCAGGTGAAGATATTGGCGAGACAGCTAAGCGAGAGGTGTTTGAGGAAACGGGTATAGAGTGCGAGTTTGAGTCGATACTGACTTTCCGTCACCAGCACAACTACCGCTACGGCTGCTCCGACATCTACTTTGTGTGTGTGATGAGACCACGCAGTGACGACGTCAAGCCCTGTCAGCATGAGATCGCCAAGTGTCAGTGGATGGATGTAAGTGAGAAATATGTTTGCTTGCCATGTTAGGAGATATTTTGTCATGGTACCTTCCTCATCATCCTACTAGCAGACTGTGCATGTTTCTGTAGATTCCCGTACACAGATCTGGTAGTACTGTGAGTACACCTGTAACCTTCCCCAACACCAGATGTTGAGTACACCTGTAGCCTTTCTTTACATCAGATGTTGAGTACACCTGAAGCCTTTCTTTACACCAGATGTTGAGTACACCTGTAGCCTTTCTTTACACCAGATGTTAAGTACACCTGTAGCCTTTCTTTACACTAGATGTTAAGTACACCTGCAGCCTTTCTTTACACCAGATGTTGAGTACACCTGTAGCCTTTCTTTACACCAGATGTTAAGTACACCTGTAGCCTTTCTTTACACCAGATGTTGAGTACACCTGTAGCCTTTCTCAGATTTACACCAGATGTTGAGTACACCTGTAGCCTTTCTTTACACCAGATGTTAAGTACATATGTAGCCTTTCTTTACACCAGATGTTGAGTACACCTGTAGCCTTTCTTTACACCAGATGTTGAGTACACCTGTAGCCTTCCCCTACACCAGATGTTGAGTACACCTGTAGCCTTTCTTTACACCAGATGTTGAGTACACCTGTAGCCTCTCTTTACACCAGATGTTGAGTACACCTGTAGCCTTTCTTTACACCAGATGTTGAGTACACCTGTAGCCTTTCTTTACAACAGATGTTGAGTACACCTGTAGCCTCTCTTTACACCAGATGTTAAGTACATATGTAGCCTTTCTTTACACTAGATGTTGAGTACACCTGTAGCCTTTCTTTACACCAGATGTTGAGTACACCTGTAGCCTTTCTTTACACCAGATGTTGAGTACACCTGTAGCCTTTCTTTACACCAGATGTTGAGTACACCTGTAGCCTTTCTTTACACCAGATGTTGAGTACACCTGTAGCCTCTCTTTACACCAGATGTAAAGTACATATGTAGCCTTTCTTTACACTAGATGTTGTGTACACCTGTAGCCTTTCTTTATACCAGATGTTGAGTACACCTGTAGCCTTTCTTTACACCAGATGTTGAGTACACCTGTAGCCTCTCTTTACACCAGATGTTGAGTACACCTGTAGCCTTTCTTTACACCAGATGTTGAGTACACCTGTAGCCTTTCTTTACACCATATGTTAAGTACATCTGTAGCCTTTCTTTACACCAGATGTTGAGTACACCTGCAGCCTTTCTTTACACCAGATGTTAAGTACACCTGCAGCCTTTCTTTACACCAGATGTTAAGTACATCTGTAGCCTCTCTTTACACCAGATGTTGAGTACACCTGCAGCCTTTCTTTACACCAGATGTTGAGTACATCTGTAGCCTTTCTTTACACCAGATGTTGAGTACACCTGCAGCCTTTCTTTACACCAGATGTTGAGTACACCTGTAGCCTTTCTTTACACCAGATGTTGAGTACATCTGTAGCCTTTCTTTACACCAGATGTTGAGTACACCTGTAGCCTTTCTTTACACCAGATGTTGAGTACACCTGTAGCCTTTCTTTACACCAGATGTTGAGTACACCTGTAGCCTTTCTTTACACCAGATGTTGAGTACACCTGTAGCCTTTCTTTACAACAGATGTTGAGTACACCTGTAGCCTTTCTTTACACCAGATGTTGAGTACATCTGTAGCCTTTCTTTACACCAGATGTTGAGTACACCTGTAGCCTTTCTTTACACCAGATGTTGAGTACACCTGTAGCCTTTCTTTACACCAGATGTTGAGTACACCTGTAGCCTTTCTTTACACCAGATGTTGAGTACATCTGTAGCCTTCCGTTACAACAGATGTTGAGTACACCTGTATCTCCTCTTGCAGCTGGATGAGTACATAAACCACGAGGAGATGTCGGTGGGTAACCGTCACATCGCACAGTGCTACAAAGACAGCTTGGGACACGGAGGCCTTGCAGTAGTCCCTAGTCCAGTCATCTCATTCAACGGCAAAGTTTACAATAAAATGTACAGCGTCCAGCACAAGGATAAAGTCCAGACCAATATAGACTAGCGTACGTCTTAGGAATAACATTATTGACTCAATCAATGGGTCAGAGAGTGTGTACATGTTCATATATAATTTAACTGCAGGGTATTATTAGTTGCACAGCCATTTGCCAGGTAGTATTAGATGGTACAAAGGCCAAGGGAAATACAGATTCAAACGGGTTGTACCATCCCATAGTACCTGGCAAATGGCAGTATTACCATTTAGATTTTTAGGTGCCAAAATCTAGTAAATGTCATAACAGTTATTGTCCCCCGCCGCAATGCGGAACGGGTGACTATGTATTCAGTGGCGTCCGTCCGTTACGTCCCGATTCTTGTTAACGCGATATCTCATGAACTGTTGTACCGAATGTCTTCATATTTGGTGACAGCCTACATTGAGGGATTACACAGACACCAGATGATCTTGGTGACCTTTACCTTATGTTCAAGGTCACCACGACACTTTGACCTCTTTTTATACTCTTGTTAACGCGATATCTCATAAAACATTGCACCCAATGTCTTCATTTATGTCGAAAGCCTACGTTGGGTGATTATGCAGACACCAGTCATTTCAGGCATCTTGTATGTGACCAAAAAATAAAAAGTAGTAAATGTGTTATAAATATTCCATTCTTTAGCGGCGGGGGACATTGCCATATCAGTGGCAAACACTTGTCTTTGAAATGAAAATACACCATTATTACATATAATTTTTAATTTATTTCTGCTGCGGTATGGGACACAAAGCATTGAGCCATGATTGCTGTCACAAACGAATAAATGTATTATCAGTCATTATTCAAAAGGGACATAACTCTTGTAGGCATAAAACCTATGTTCAAGGGACTTGTTATTTCAGATATCCCACTGTTTAGGATAGTGTCCAATCTATTTCCACTTCTTAGATAAAAAATAGCACATTCTCAAAAATAATTGACAAAAAGAACTTTTTGTGTGAATAATGGTTGAATTCTCCAAGTGAGTTAGATTTCATTGTCAAAAGTCGCAAACTGTCAAGGTCATCCTTACGACTTAGAACAGGGTAAACTTTAGAGTAATGTTACGTATTGGCCATTGACCAATCAAAAGTCTTATACGTTATCTCGAGGGTAATAAATTTCAATCCCCTTTTCAGGGAGGCAAGTTTTGCTATGTTCGTGCATATCAGGTATAACATGTATACAAAGTTTATTTATTATTTGTATTGTTTGAACTAAAATCAACACAGACATCATTCACACTAAATGGAAGAGGAAGTGATATTTCTCACGTCAGCTGCAAATGACCAGGTTGACTTTGACGTTATTGTTTGCTTTATGTTGTGTAGAAAACAGGATCTGCGTTTACGATTAATGTCAAACTGTGTCAGATATATCATATATATTTCATTATAACCGTACCATGGTGAATGTCAGACATGATGGATATGATAAATGTTTACACAGTGTATGGAGAAGGAGCTGGCCAAGTGGTTAAAGTGTTCGCTCATTATGGAAGAAGGCTCATTATGCTGCCATTATGCTGAAGACCCGGGTTCGATTCCCCACATGGGTACAATGTGTGAAGTTCATTTCTGGTGTCCCTGTCGTGATATTGCTGGAATAGTGCTAAAAGTGGCATAAAACCATACACTTGCTTACACACTTTTACATTCGGGCATCGCAACATCATCAGTGTAAGGTGATCGTCGTCCATCTGTCAGCACTGGAGCTTAAAACATTATGACCCAACTAGTTTTCATGGAACAAGATCTATGTGTATGTGGCTTGAACAAACTTTCTTGTTTTGAGGGGGCGGTGGGGTAGCCTAGTGGTTACAGCGTTCGCTCGTCACGCCGAAGACCCGGGTTCGATTCCCCACATGGGTACAGTGTGTGAAGCCCATTTCTGGTGTCCCCCGCCGTGATATTGCTGGAATATTGCTATAAAGCGGCGTAAAACCACACTCACTCACTCACTCTTGTTTTGAGAAGTTCATAATGGTGGGCACAGATTTCTCTTTCTAGAATACAGTTATCCTGCAAACCGCTGGACACACATTGTCATGTTATCAGGGGATGCTTCATAAAAAACACGAAAGGTATGCCAGAAATATGGTGTTTGGTACACAGAGGAATATCAGAAATTGTCTTCAACAAGCTTCCTGTAATTTAGAGCTTCTCGTCATGTTTAGAGATTATTCTGACATATGAATGGATGACATTGAATGCAAGGTCACTGAATATATAATAAGCATGTGGACCACTTATAAACTCAATAACTGATGTAGATGGGATGTTTCCTGGTCTTGGGTAGAGTGTTTTTACAAGATCCTTACCCGATACATTTTGTATGACTGAATGAAGGTTATAGTCACAATGTGTCTTATTCTGGTCTCGTCTGAATAATTTTAGATGTAGATACAATAATTGCTCAACAAGTCTTAGATATGTTTTTCATAAGAACTGCCCAATTTTCCACATCTTACCCAATACATTTTTTATCATTGAATACAGATGAGATTCACATGTGTTATACACTCGTCTCTTCTGAATAATTTTTCATGAATGTTCCCAACAGTGTATCAGTGTATCCTTTTTTCTGTAGCTATTATAATATGGTATATTACCGTAGATAAGCCAACCCCATAGATAAGCCGACCCCCTAACTTGACCCTTAAAATCAGTGTCAAAATGGTATGTTTCAATACTGGCAGTTACTGTCTTGGATGTAAAACGTTAGTATGTTTAGTGAGAATACTCTCTAATAAAGAAGACCGCCTCCGTGGTATAGTGGTTAGAGCGTCCGCCCGGAGAGCGGAAGGTTGAGGGTTCGATCCCCGACCGCGTCATACCAAAAGACGTTAAAATATGGTACTTGTTGGTCCCTGCCTGGCGCTCGGCTTTAATGGGTTCAACAAGGACTGGTCGGCTTGGAGTCAGTATAATGTGTCTGAGTGGGGTATTCATGCTTCACTGCGGCATGGTATCTCAGTGGGCTAGCACTATAAAACCAGCTTTAGTCTGGGCTAGTACAAGCAGCCGCACATACACATACACACGCATACACGTCGTCATATGAGCGAAATATTCTCAAGCACGACGTTAAACTCAATTTCACCTCACCTCTAATAAAGAATATACTGACCATTCTTTAATGTATATTTTATTGATCCTTTATAACAAAGTATCTGTAATCGTCGAAAACGTCCAGGCAGGTGTACCGCTAACCTCAGGGTTTTACATGACGCAGGATTCCTGCGTATTTGACGGAACAATTTGTTAAAGACTCTCAAAATATTATCATGCGAGTCAAGCTTGACACAAGTTTTATGAGTGACCCTCAGAATTCAGTTCAGAGTCAATAAAATCGATTTAATAGCAAACAATGATTTTGTGAGGTTTTCTATAATTTAGATATTTCTTTCAATTCATGTTAATAACTGTATGTTACAGTGAATAAATCACAAGCCTGATTATCTGTTCAGTATACTGGAGTTTGCTATGACTGAACAGTGAAAAAGATACTATTTATTAGCTAACATATAAATGACAATACAACACAAAACAATAATAAAATCTTTGCAAAACTCTTGCTTTTCTATATACACATAAATATTATGCAAAAAATTTCACGACTCCCAAATATTGAAAATGACTCCAAAAATAAATACTGTGGGTCACCATGACTCTCTTTTTCAAAGTCTGTGTAAAACTCTGTAACCTGTAAGCTCATCCTGACAGGGCACTGACGACCTGACAAATACTTTCTTGAAATTGTATCTCATAGATAAGCCAGCCCCTTCTACAGACTGCCTTGTTTGGTCCTCAAGATTCGTCTTATCTACGGTAATATACGGTATGTTATTCACACGTTTGTTAAACAACCTTGTCTTCGTATATTAAGCTGCTATTAATCTACATTATGTGCCGGTGGTAGTTATCTATTTTAACTGTTGGAGCCATCTTGAAAACTACCTCAGTCATAATGCCAAACAATCCTGTACATATCATTGTGGTATTTACAGTAGAAAACACCCTTGCCAATAAACGCCCATCACCAACTTCAAGAGCACTCAGTAATCAAAGCACACCCTGACAAAGACAAAATTTAGATTGAAATCCACATTCTTGTACATATTGCACAGAATGGCTATATTCTTGGCTTTGGACTATATGTATTGCCAAAATGTTTTATAGTTTCTGTAATGTTTGACCGTGGTTGTTGCCGCTACTGTTAGAGCAGATTAAACGCATTTATAGTTGTTAATAAGCACCCCCTTTGTCAATATTCTTATGCCTGGGGTTCTTACTATAACAAAAACTGTAATTAGTGTATTCAAACTCCAATGTCTGTTGTCAAAAATTTAATTTTAGAGTTTGAATTTTATAATTCTACAGGCTGTTTAAAGCTGTGGTCATGGACAATTTTGAAAATTTAACAGGCACATAATCGCCATCACACATAGTCAGCCACCTAAACTACTGAGCCACCGTGACTTCCACAAAAGTGAAAGTCGGACAACTGGTAGTCTAGACTGCAGACTTAATGTACCCCTACTGATAAGTGTAAATTGGCAAGGCTCCCACTGCCGAAACCTATGATTACACGGTGGCATTTAGAACGTCATATGTTATATGTGACCACTTTCTAAATGGTATTGTGTATTCAATTTTCAAAATTATTGTGGTTGTTTTTGAATGATGTAAGTAGTGTAGGAATCTTTCTCACAAGGAAACTTACTCCATTTCAAGGGCACTTAAGCTTACCTTGCCAAAGAATGGCACGTTCCTTGTCAGTTGAACTGTTCGAGTCTCATATGGTTCTCATGTAACAGCTTATTTTGTTGTCATTCAGAAAATATAATTCAGTGTAAGATTTTTAACATTGCTGTATACAAATCACGAAATCTGTGAATATCCAAATGGAAGAACTTGGATAAGGTTGAAGTTATGTAACATTGTTGGCCCTTTGTATTATCTCTGTTAGAACAGCTTTCACACAAAACTGAACACTGAAGGTAACAACAGACGTGTGTTCATACAAATGTTTTAAAGAATGTTACCAGTATTTCTATCTTGATGTCATTTTTATATTTCTCATTACATATATATCAGTATTGAAGATATTTCAGTTGCTGTTAATCTAACAAGTTTCTATACAATTGAATCTGTCAAATCCGGACTCTTTGTAAACCATTTTTTTTCCATAATCCGGACTACTCTCTGAGACCCGGCCAAATTGTTCTTAATGTATCATTAATGCTTGCTTTATAATGCAGACTCTCAATTACGGATTAAGGACTAAAATAACAGTCCCGACAATCAACTTGCTATGAGAACAATGCTTTGTAATCTGGACATAGCTGATGAAAAAACAAAACGTTGAATAAACATCTCTAAGCTGCAGAGGTTGGAAAAGTTTCCAAAGAGAGACTTACGGTGCTTATGCATGGTACCGGACAAATAAGTCTGTCCCAGGCCAGTCTGTAATAGACAGATTCCACTGTATTTTGAAAATTGTTCTTGAAGACAATGAAGGCACCAGAATTTGCTTTGCAGACTTGCGTCCCTTGAGCATGCAAACCTCTGACTGGTGCTCATGTGTTTTCTTTTAAGTGAGGCTTACATTTGAGGCTGACATCACTCGAGGCTTTCCCTACTCATTAAAATGCGACATTCTGATCTGATATAGTACACAATTGTAATTTGTACCATGTATTTTCAGCAAGTGTTTTTGTCTGGAATCACATTCATATACTGAAAATCTGCTGGTGATCTTTCAAGAATTTTTTATAATAGCTAGAAGTTGATGAAATGATTCAGTATTACATTGTATTAAACGTATTACCTGTATATCATTCACTGCAAGTATGTGCATCTGGAATCAATGGAATGTGAATGATCTTACCTCAAAACATTTCATGTTGCATAGATTCAGGAACAAATGGTGTCTGGTGATGTATTTACGTGTATATGATTTTTCATCAACCAGTTCTGTTTTGTACATTTATGTTGCTCACTCTTAAACTCCGAATCACTTGGGTACTTTGCATTTTAGGGTAATGTATCTTATGGAAAACATGTTATAATGCCAGGGTACACATGAATTAAAACTGAAGGTACTGCATGCATAGTCTTGTATATTCTGCAGCTGCTTGAAATGAATTTGTAAGGCTACTATTTTTAATCACATGGTTATGCCCTTTTTTATTCCAAAATTCATAGAATAATGTCAATAAAAAAAATCATAAATATTCAAAAATGGTTTTAAGTGTTTCAGAAAATAACTAATCTGTGGTACATACCATATTTGTGAATATTATTTTGTTGAGTAAACCATGGAATTGGACCAAAATATGCCTTTCAAGTTCAATTTTATGTATGTGTTTTTATATTTCATGTTGGCCATGGGTATCAGTATGGTATCTTGAAGAGCAGTCAGTTGTGACTGTGTATGAGCAAATTACATCTCATCAAACCTCATGTCTTCAAGGACCTACAAGCTGGCCAAAAGATGTGTCTGTTTTTTAAATGAAACATTGTGATATTTATTCAAGTCAATCAGCTAGCTAGAAATTATTAATATTTATCTTATATATTTGTTGTAATCTGTCTCAGTATAATACAAAACTGAACATTTTTCTAATGGAATAAACTATTTTAACAAATGTCTTGTTGTATTACATTATTACCACACATCATAGGTGGGTCCTCTGCTTGAGATGAGCAGTTTCTTAGGCCATCAGGGCTCCAGATAAGGGCCGTATCGGCATATATACGGATAGAAAATATGCACGATATGATAGGAAATAATTAAGAAAACGTAGCAGATATGAACCACAGCAATGGTGTACGGTATTAAAATCATTTACAGACGTATTTATCTGAAAAAGTATTGTTTTATTGTTTATTTACCTGTTTACACAAGAGTAGCAATGTTGTGGTGCATATATGAAACACAAGATTACTGATATGCCATTAAATTCCATTCAGTACTCTAAATGTACTCTTAAGTTTTTTCCAGTACTCCTATATTGAAAACATAAGGAGTATGTACTCCTGATGTTGAAAAATTATCTGGAGCCCTGGCCATAGTGTGTGCCGAATATTACCGTAGATAAGCCGAACCCATACATAAGCCGACCCCCTAACTTGATCCTTAAAATCAGTGACAAAATGGTATGTTTCATACATAAGCCGACATCCCCCCTGCGATGGGGTCCTAATCGCGGAAAACTCAGACAACAGACAATTACCGATAATTATAACTTCGGCCTGCATTATTTAAAGAATTCACAATCATATTGTGTCTACTCACTCCTCGAAATGAAGTGTAGATGAAGAAAATGGATAATATATTTTGGATAAGGACAAAACTTCATGGATGAACAACTTGTTTATTCGGATGATGCGACGTTTCGTTACAGATTCTTGTTCATACTTGCTGATTCCCCAGCTTCTAAACATGCCACTGAAAGAAGTAATATATTTTGTTAAATAATAGGTTTATGTATTATATTTTACTGATCACTGCGTCAGAATTCATCTGTTTGCACACAGGTGCACAGCTGATTGCTATTCCTGGCTCTATATACGAGACAAATACACACAGTAATCTTAATATCCCTTCAAACAATACAATGCCTAGCACAACGAAATTAGAACTTAAAAGGTTTACTTGCAAATCTTGTCTAGTGATGTTTACTTGCAAATTTGACGTCTTTACTGATATAGTCGTCTTCTCTTGTCTGTTTGTTCATGCGAAACGATACAATGTCGTTTTCTTACCCCCCTGGAAAAACGTTTGCGAAAGTGTGACCCATAGATAAGCCGACCCCCTTCTACAGACTGTTTTTTGGGGGGTCCTCAAAATTCGGCTTATCGATAATATACGGTATATGTATATGTATGGTTGTTGGATGCTCACTGCCTCATATCAGAGGATGTTAAAGATGGCTAGTGAGTCATCAGTAGATGATGTATTCTCTGGTCTGGTGCCATTCAGAAATGTACGTATGAAGACCCGGGTTAGATTTGCTCTTCAGCAAACCATGCTTGTCGTAAGAGCGAATAACAGGATTGGGTGGTCAGACTTGCTGATTTGGTTGACACATGTCATGCTCATGCTGTTGATCACAGACCCGTGAAGACCCGGGGTAGAATAGGTCTTCAGCAACCCATTCTTGTCATAAAAGGCGACTATGCTTGTCGTAAATGGCGACTAACGGGATTGGGTGGTCAGGCTCGCTGACTTGGTTGACACATGTCATCGGTTCCCAATTGCGCAGATCGATGCTCATGCTGTTGATCACTGGATTGTCTGGTCCAGACTCGATTATTTACAGACCGCCGCCATATGTCTGGAATATTGCTGAGTGCGGCGTAAAACTAAACTCACTCACTCACTGTTGATCACAGGATTGTCTGGTCCAGACTTGATTATTTACAGATCACTGCCATATGTCTGGAATATTGCTGAGTGTGGTGTTAAACAACAATCATATCAAACGATGGAGTCTGGCTACTTAACCACACTCTTGGTTCATTACCATTGGATTCTGCGTAAAGAGAGAAGTTCACACTCCGGCACAGCGATTACTTAGCATAACATCACTGCCACAGGCTAATTTGCATATCGCGTGACCAGACTTTTCTCTTGTTTGTAAACAAACGCGCATATTCATAATAAGAAGAGACTGGTCTCAAGCAAGCTTTTCGGCACGCTCTTCACAATGTTTTACATTGTTACATATATATTCTTCCACAACTGCGACAGTTAGGTCTATGACAGTACATATTTAGATATCAAACTGGCTGCATCGTTTGCTCTCCATCAGCTTCGATGACAGCACGTGGAGCCGTGCAACCTATGTAAACAAAGGATCGCTACACAAATCGAAATAGTGTTACATGTTTTAGGATATTTTCTCAATGAAACTAAACCATTCTATCAAAGATGTTTAATTAGTTGTGTAGACTCGTCAAAAATAAAAGAGTTGAGAAATATGTAAATTATATTGAGTGGACGGTGCAAGATGTGACGAATTGTCACATTTTTCTGGCCTGTTGAAGAGATACTATGCTGGCTTGCCGCATGGAACTCTGGGTAGGAGAGTGAGAGAAGTTATGGTATTTTTCAATGTCTAAAATCATCAAAAGGCACAGGTTTCCACTAGATTGATCTGAAGAGCAAGTATCAACAATATATATTCACGTGTTTAGACTTCTGATCTGGAAACAGACAGTGGACAGATTGATGAACATTTTCATTTAATTATATTTTATCTCCCTATTTTGTTATATTTTCAGTAAAGACTTTTCATTTGGAGTATTTAGTATACAGTGTCATTGTGGGATATCCATGGATACCTGCAGCATGGTATCCAAACGATCAGCACTAACTGAGTGTTAGTCCCGATTAGTATAAGCACGTGCTTGGTCAGATTATTGCTCCATTCTTTATTGATTTGGTGTTAAATCTAATATCCACACCATCGTCTCACATAATCTAGCAGTTTCTGGAATCAACATGGCTGAATTACATTGGTCCTTGTGAGGACTGGGACCCAGAAATAACTTTCAAGCAAGAATATGAAGGTCTAAAGATGACCAACATGAAACAGAAACGATATCCTTTGTGATGGAGTTTTAAAAAGCTGATATGGACCGATGGAACTTATCTTTTTCTTATTATCTGAGTATTACATCCAGGGCTCATACAGTTTATCTGCGATCATATGGAAGGTATTTTAGAGCCATTTAAAGGCCAAATAGAAACACAAAACAAAATAGAAACATGAAAATAGGTAGAATGTGGGACTGACCTTCAAAGGGAAAGAAATCTTGGATCTATCGCTGCTGAGGGAACGTTGGCATGGCAATGGAGATTAATTAAAGCATTTTGATATATAAATTTCCTGTAAACTAATGACAGTTTGACAAGTATGCTAAGTTTAGGGTCTTTTCAAGGACAATTGTGGCATTTTCAAGGCTTAAACAAATTTAGGGCCTTTTTAGGGTAAGATGTTCAAATTTCAGGCTTTTTCAAGCTCTGTATATCAGTTAAATTTAAAGTGGGTATTGGATGCAATATATTCCTTGTGGTATAATCCTGAATACAGGACACAAACATACGTCAAATAAAATGTGATTTATGATACAATGGTAACATGGAAACAGCACATACATGTAAAACAGTACTGAGAAACAAACAACTTTAAAATATATAACTTCTATTACCGACACGGCTTGATTTACCTCAAAGTGTTGTTTTCTTGTGAACAGTACACCCATCACTGTAATAATCTTTTTTTATACAGAAGGAAATGTCTTGAACTACTTAATATACTTCTATGAAACAAACCAGCATGAGATGTTTCAAGCACAAAACGCTTCCCTTGTCATACTCAATTATATTTCAAGAATATTTTGGCATCAGGAATCCATGGGTTTGAACCGTTAATGAAGGAAACCTATACTTGCTGCCGACTGACGCACATGAGTGGCGGGACCAAGAATGTTATTAGCTGACGGACTCCGAGGTTACAGAGACTGGTCTCAGCTGATGCACTCCAATAAGATTATGAATAGTGTTGTCAGTTTCGGGACTCATGAGGGTACCAAGAATGTTATTAGCTGTCCAGTTGCAGTGAGACTACTGCAGTACCTGGAATGTTCTTTTGGTAGACAGACTCTCATATGATACCAAGAATGTTTAGCTGACATTTACTTAGACTCCCAAGAGGGTACCAAAGACGTTTTGTTGATGTACTCTCGTGAGGGTACCAACAATGTTGTTTTGGGCTGATGGACTCCAGTGAGGATACCAGATTGTTTTTGTTGGACGTTGCTAAAAGCTGGCAGACTACCAAGACATTTTGTATGTTGTCAGGCTCCATTGAGGTATCCACAATGTTGTTGTCGACTATCAGGTTCCAATCAGGTACCAACAAAGTTGCTGTCAACTATCAGGTACCAACAATGTTGCTGTCAGATATCAGGCTCCAATCAGGTACCAACAAAGTTGCTGTCAACTGTCAGGCTCCAATCAGGTACCAACAAAGTTGCTGTCAACTGTCAGGCTCCAATCAGGTACCAACAAATGTTGCTGTCAACTATCAGGCTCCAATCAGGTACCAACAAAGTTGCTGTCAACTGTCAGGCTCCAATCAGGTACCAACAATGTTGCTGTCAACTATCAGGCTCCAATCAGGTACCAACAATGTTGCTGTCAACTATCAGGCTCCAATCAGGTACCAACAATGTTGCTGTCAACTATCAGGCTCCAATCAGCATACCAACAATGTTGTTGTCAACTGTCAGGCTCCAATCAGGTACCAACAATGTTGCTGTCAACTATCAGGCTCCAATCAGGTACCAACAATGTTGCTGTCAACTATCAGGCTCCAATCAGGTACCAACAAAGTTGCTGTCAACTGTCAGGCTCCAATCAGGTACCAACAAAGTTGCTGTCAACTGTCAGGCTCCAATCAGGTACCAACAATGTTGTTGTCAACCATCAGGCTCCAATCAGGTACCAACAATGTTGCTGTCAACTATCAGGCTCCAATCAGGTACCAACAAAGTTGCTGTCAACTGTCAGGCTCCAATCAGGTACCAACAAAGTTGCTGTCAACTGTCAGGCTCCAATCAGGTACCAACAATGTTGCTGTCAACTATCAGGCTCCAATCAGGTACCAACAATGTTGCTGTCAACTGTCAGGCTCCAATCAGGTACCAACAATGTTGCTGTCAACTATCAGGCTCCAATCAGGTACCAACAATGTTGCTGTCAACTATCAGGCTCCAATCAGGTATCCAACAATGTTGCTGTCAACTATCAGGCTCCAATCAGGTACCAACAATGTTGCTGTCAACTATCAGGCTTCAATCAGGTACCAACAATGTTTGTCAACTATCAGGCTCCAATCAGGTACCAACAATGTTGTTGTCAACTATCAGGCTCCAATCAGGTACCAACAATGTTGCTGTCAACTATCAGGCTTCAATGAGGTACCCACAATGTTGTCAACTATCAGGCTCCAATCACGTACCAACAATGTTTGTCAACTATCAGGCTTCAATGAGGTACCCAAAATGTTGTCAACTATCAGGCTCCAATGACGTACCAACAATGTTGTTGTCAACTATCCGGCTCCAATGAGGTACCAACAATGTTGTCTACTATCAGGCTCCAATGACGGGTACACAATGTTGTTGTCAACCATCAGGCTCCAATGACGCAGGTACCCACAATGGTTGTCAACTATCAGGCTCCATTGACCTACCCACAATGTTGTCGTCAACTTTCAGGCTCCAATGACGTACCCACAATGTTGCTCAACTATCAGGCTCCAGTGAGGTACCTCAATATTGTCAACTATCAAGCTCCAATGATGTACCCACAATGTTGTAAACTATCAGGCTCCAATGATGTACACACAATGTTGTTGTCAACTATCAGGCTCCATTGATGCCACACACAATGTTATCAACTATCAGGCTCCAATGAGGTATCCTCAAGGTTCCTGTCAACTATCAGGCTCCATTGAGGTATCCACAATGTTCTCAACTATCAGGCTTCAATGAGGTACCCACAATGTTGTCAACTATCAGGCTCCAATGACATACACACAATGTTGTTGTCAACTTTCAGGCTCCATTGAGGTAACCCACAATGTTGTCAACTATCAGGCTTCAATGAGGTACCCACAATGTTGTCAACTATCAGGCTCCATTGACGTACTCAACAATGTTGTCAACTATCAGGCTTCAATGAGGTACCCAAAATGTTGTCAACTATCAGGCTCCAATGGTACCACACAATGTTGTTGTCAACTATCAGGCTCCAATGAGGTACCAACAATGTTGCTGTCTACTATCAGGCTCCAATGAGGTACCAACAATGTTGTTGTCAACCATCAGGCTTCAATGAGGTACCCACAATGTTGTCAACTATCAGGCTCCAATGAGGTACCCACAATGTTTGTCAACTATCAGGCTCCAATGACGTACTCCACAATGTTCTCAACTACCAGGCTCTATTGGAGGTACCCACAATGTTCTGTCAACTACCAGGCTCTCAATGATGTACCCACAATGTTGACAAGTACCTGGCTCCATTGAGGTATCCACAATGTTCTCAACTACCAGGCTCCAATGAGGTACCAACAATGTTCTCAACTACCAGGCTCCATTGAGGTATCCACAGTGTTCTGTCAACTATCAGGCTCCAATCAGGTATCCAACAATGTGCTGTCAACTATCAGGCTCCAATCAGGTACCAACTATGTTGCTGTCAGATATCAGGCTCCAATCAGGTACCAACAATGTTGCTGTCAACTGTCAACTATCAGGTACCAACAATGTTGCTGTCAACTATCAGGTACCAACAATGTTGCTGTCAGATATCAGGCTCCAATCAGGTACCAACAAAGTTGCTGTCAACTGTCAGGCTCCAATCAGGTACCAACAACGTTGCTGTCAACTGTCAGGCTCCAATCAGGTACCAACAACGTTGCTGTCAACTATCAGGCTCCAATCAGGTACCAACAACGTTGCTGTCAACTATCAGGCTCCAATCAGGTACCAACAATGTTGCTGTCAACTATCAGGCTCCAATCAGGTACCAACAATGTTGCTGTCAACTATCAGGCTCCAATCAGGTACCAACAATGTTGCTGTCAACTATCAGGCTCCAATCAGGTACCAACAATGTTGCTGTCAACTGTCAACTATCAGGCTCCAATCACCAACAACGTTGCTGTCAACTATCAGGCTCCAATCAGGTACCAACAATGTTGCTGTCAACTATCAGGCTCCAATCAGGTACCAACAATGTTGCTGTCAACTATCAGGCTCCAATCAGGTACCAACAATGTTGCTGTCAACTATCAGGCTCCAATCAGGTACCAACAATGTTGCTGTCAACTATCAGGCTCCAATCAGGTACCAACAATGTTGCTGTCAACTATCAGGCTCCAATCAGGTACCAACAATGCAATCAACAATTTGCTGTCAACTATCAGGCTCCAATCAGGTACCAACAATGTTGCTGTCAACTATCAGGCTCCAATCAGGTACCAGGAATGTTGCTGTCAACTATCAGGCTCCAGTGAGGGTATTGTGAACAATGCTGATACTGGGGTTACCTGCAACAATGAAATACAAAACAATCTAAGCGCCCTTAATGTTGCACAAAGGATATTACTACACTGCACTGATGGCTTACAACAGCTAGAACATAGCTGACTGCAGCAAAAAAACAAGTTTCAAGTCTAGGGGAGTGGGAGCATTGTCATCCCAGGAACATTTTCGTGCAGAGTTACTTCCCTTCATAAGGCCAGCATCTGCTGATTATGGTTTCAGATTCAGCTGGTCACCTGGGTAGCCCTGGAATCTAAGGTGCTGCAACTTGCCGTGTGGAGTTACCTCTCTTTCGCATGCCAGGAACCTGAATCTTTTAATTCCAGCACACCCCAAATATTTCTAGGTTTGTCAAAAGGTTTGTTGATTTCACAAAATGGTAAACATCTGAAACCACTTGTGGCTTTCCTCCACATTAAGCTGACACACCTTGAGATATCTGAAACACTGGTGAAAAGCAGCATCAATCCCTAATCACTCACTCAGATATCAGCCGCCTTCATGGTGTAGTGGTTAGAGCCAATTTCACTTGAAGGTCGAGGTTGACCGACATGAGTTTAAAATATGGTACTTGCTGGTTTAGCATTAATGGGTACAACAAGGACTGGTCGGCTCGGAGTCAGGGATAATGTGTCTGAGTGGGGTATTCATGGGCATGGTATCTCAGTGGGCTAGCACTATAAAACCAGCTTGTGGGCTAGTACGAACATACACACTCATGCACATTTTGTCATATGAGCGAAATATTCTCGCTTTAAACCATTAGGCTACCTCAGATTTCAGCTTCATATTGTGTATCAGCAATTTCGCTTGTAAGTGCCACACACATCTATATTTGTTCAAAAGTTGCTGTATGGCTGAAATAATGCTCATGCGATGTAAAATGTTAACTTGCTCATTTCTTCAACCAAAACTGTCTACAACCTGCAAAACATTCTGTCCCTCACACATATGACGACCTCTGTAAATGATCAGGTCAGCACCAGACAATCCAATGATTGACACTGTGAGCATTAATCCACACAATTGGGATACAATGGTGTCTGCTAACCAAGCCTGCAAGCTAGTGTTGGGAATTGGTTGAAATCTCACAATTGATGATTGCTTCATTACCAATGAACAATCATCGAAAAAATTGGTTAGCGTCATTTTTCAGATTGTCCTATCCAGGTTGTAATTACAGATATGTATAACATGATGCAACCTGCTTCTTTAAAGTGATGACTGATATATCATGAACATAATCTTCCTGGAGTCTTAGAGAAATATTCAGTCATGACTTTTCAGATAGTGTAGTGAATTAAACACGTTTTCAGGCCCTGACAATTTCTAAGATACGTTCCATTGTCAAGTATTTCAAAGACTAAAACAGTAGTTCCAAAATCGTTCGATAATGAGAAAATGTGATCGATTGCTTGGTCGTTTGGTCACTGCAACCAATCTTCGATTATTTCAATTAATCGGAACACCACTACTGCAAGTCTGAGCACTTGATCCTGCCAGTCGACTTTCATGCCAGGCATTGGTTGCTGAAGACAAATAGATCTTCATTTGTGCTTAAACTAATAAATCACGTGATTGCCTGTATTTCAGAGAGAACAAGACCTCTTGATCTCCACTATATTCTTACTCTGTGATCATAGAAATCAGCGAGCACATACCAGACGAGAGCTCTTGACCACTACAGCTCTCCGGTGCTCGGAGCGTCCAGTCTTCTCAATGATTAATCGTGTGTGGGGGACGTGTGACCAGGTCCGGCCTAGACTGGCCACACGCTGACCATCAGCACCAAATACCACATTATTGCTCACCTGAAACAGTGATATTTCCCTTTATATTTTAATCTCTGTAGATGTTGCCAGCAACTATTTCCATGCGATATCCTTCCAAAACTAAGTGAACAAAGCTTAACACTGAAAGTGATCACCTCAAAGTTGAATGGATAGAGTGCGTGCCCAAACAGCAGGTTAGTGAATAGATCCCAAGCCATGTCACAAATACAACTGTTAAAAGAGGACATCTCTCCTCGGTATCCTGCCTGGTTCTTGGAAGTAAGTGGTAAACATCGGTCATCTTGAAGTCCATATACTGCATATTCTCCATATATCCATATACTCCATATACTATATACTGCATATACTCTTATCCATACCGCATATATATACTCCTATATACTGCATATATATTGCATATACTCTGCATATACTGCATATACTCCATATACTGCATATACTCCATATACTGCATATACTCCATATATTGCATATACTCCATATACTGCATATACTCCATATACTCCATATACTGCATATACTCCATATACTGCATATACTGCATATACTCCATATACTGCATATACTTTATACATATACTGCATATACTCCATATACTCCATATACTGCAATGTTTGGTTGTTGTTTAACGCCACATTCAGCAATATTCCAGCTATATGGACACGCTCACGCACACACCCGCATGCCCACAGGACATCACCATATAAGTAGGTTCTTTCACAGTCCGTGAACCACACTATTTTACCTACTACACAGCCCTCTATGCAATGCTAAAGCCCTAAATGAAGCAAGTCTAAATTCCTTCAGGTTCATGCTCCTAACTCACTGGGACTCCTTTTCAATTTGAATGGGTTTATTTGCTGGTATCAAAATTATATATATTCAGGGACTAAGTGTTAGTCTCCTCTATAAGCATTAAGAGCTATTATCTTTAACGAGATGTTAAATCCTGGGGAACTTATCATCACTTTCTCTCCACTAATAATGAAAGCAACAAGCATTAATGTACTATAAAACAAAAGCGAAATATAACCTCAATCCATAACATTTTTGTGCTTTTGATTTTAATTGGCATTAGCTTTTTGCAAACAAGGAAGCCTGACTGACTGACTGAGTTTGGTTTTATGCCGCTTTTAGCAATATTTCTAGCAATATCACGGCGGGGGACACCAGAAATGGGCTTCACACATTGTGCCCATGTGGGGATTTGAACCGTGGTCTTCGGCATGACGAGCCAATGCTTTAACCATTAGGCTACCCCACCGCCCAACAAGAAAAGAATTAGTTAGTTATTGAACAGAAAATCAGTGATGGGATTTGGTGATGTCCTCTCAGATTCTTTGCTAAGAAATGTTAAGAAGTTTGGAAGTGATTGTCATAAGTCTGAGGTCATGACTCGACTACAAAATAAAAGAAACATCAACTAAAGTACAGGACTGGTGTACGAATCATATCTCACCCATAATATCGGGATACAAAATATATTCTAAACCCCGCTGTATTGTATAGTAAATAGTGTCAATGGTTAAAACCAACTTGTTTGACCCACCAGGACAGCAATGGAGAACTCCACAGCCAGCATCTTGAGGGTGTGTCCAAGCTGAACCATCAGACCGTGACCTGTGTACATTCACATTATAGATGAGGTGAGGTGAGGTGAAATTGGGTTTAACATCGTACTTGAGAATATTTCGCTCATATGACGACATGCATGCGTGTGTATGTGTATGTGCGGCTGCTTGTACTAGCCCAGACTTAAGCTGGTTTTATAGTGCTAGCCCACTGAGATACCATGCCGCAGTGAAGCATGAATACCCCACTCAGACACATTATACTGACTCCGAGCCGACCAGTCCTTGTTGTACCCATTAATGCCGAGCGCCAGGCAGGGACCAACAAGTACGATATTTTAACGTCTTTTGGTATGTCAAAAACCGCGGTCGGGATTGAACCCGCAACCTTCCGCTCTCCGGGCGGATGCTCTAACCACTACACCATGGAGGCGGTACATTATAGATGAACACCAACACAGGGACATAGGATGTAGCAAAGTCATACTGACATGTACAATGGTCAAGTCAAACAGACTGCTAAACAGATCAAGCAACATTTGGTTTCCTGATTCATCTACCCCAGGCAAGGGAGGTAAGTGACTATAATGTGGTCCTCATAACATAGAAGTTCACTTCCATCAAACTCTCCTCCTTGTGTGTATCACTTCTAAATGCTGTTCAAAGACCTGTTGGTACTCACCATCCATCTGCTGACCACCAAGCACTGGGTAGATGACCGATGTCACGCTGTCTACAACCAATAGTTTCAGGCCACTGTAGAAACTGTCCGTCTGAAAGAAAGTTATCACAAAAGTGAGGCATGTGTCACATGTGCTTCATTGTGGGGCAGGACTGAAGTCCTGGAAATTCTCAGGAGTCAAGCTGCCACACACGGTCACTCATCCAAGGGCTCTCTGTGACCAACCTGGAGTCTTCAAGACATACTTAGCCATGTCTTTTCTAAGATTTAAACATGTTTTCAGGCCCTGACTAATTCGTTAGATATGATCTACTGTCAAGTGTTTCAAACACTATAACAGTAGAGGTCTGACGATACAGAAATTTTACGATACGATACGTATCGCGATATCATAGAGAGATACGATTCGATACGATGCATATCACGATATGCTATCTTTAGTTAGTCTTTAAAAAAGTGTATCTTGATAACAAGAAACAGTGTAAATTTTGACATAACCGTCAATTTCTGGAAAAAAAATCCCAATTTAAAGGTCAACAATACATATCACGATACGGAAAAAAGTATCGATATATTTATTGTCAGAAAAAGTATCACGATTATCGATACTACGATATATCGTCACAACTCTATATAACAGTAGAGACATAATTGTTTTGTTCTATTATGTGAAAATGTGATCGATTGCTTGGTTGTTTGGTCACTGCAACCAATCTTCGATTATTTCAATTAATCGGAACACTACTAACTACTACCACCAAAAGGCGTCGGAGGCGGCTGCATTCAGACTCGTGCCCCGCTTCCATGCTTGCAACTTTGAGATCTTGTCACACCTTTCACAGGCTATCCTTACCTTGATCGACATAGTACAAAATGTATACATTATTGACTCTACTCCCAAATGTGAGAAAGACAAAATACCTGTTTAACAAGCTGGACTCGGACATCCTCTAACACAGAAAACAAGGTGAATATATCATGAGGCTGGAAGCAGCGTATTCTGGACATCACTTCTTCAGGATTCTGTAGAGAAAAGATAAAAAACAGAAATGTACGTCATGCAGAGATGCCAACCCTGAATCTAAGGAAAACAGAGTCATGATGACTGAAAGCCAGGCCTGAGTACCAAAGGTGTGAGTTGAGGGTGAGAGCATGGTCGGCTCTGCCATTTTGTTTCACTTTCATACGGACTATAACATGCATTCAGAAAAACTTTGTGAAACTTCATCGTCAATAACATGCAATATACACAATCGACACCCAAAGGATCACACGCTAAACTTCTGAATGCTTTTACCAGTGTTCACTCAAATAAATCACCGCTGACTTGCGAAATTGTATACTGTCAACATAAATTCAGATTTTTTTCTAAAAATCTGAGTTTTTAAAGAGAAATCGGACAGCAGATTTTGTATTTGAAAATCGAGAGTAACTCCGCTTAAAATCAGAGTGCAGAGTTTGGCATATGATCACGTTTCCTGGGGAACAGTGGAGCATACGCTGGATACACAGAAATCCTTTACTAAGCAACCAGCATCAAAGGGTTTCACATATCTCAGAGTTAATTAGTTACATCTCAGTCATTCGTTGGCCAATAACTGTTTAATGACACTAGGGTGTGGTCATTCCTAGACAAGGGTTATACTGAGATGATGTACTGAACCAACAGTTCGCTTACAAGGGGAAGGTGTACCTTCAAAGAGATGGTGTACTATTCTGTCAGTACACCTACACAGGGATGATGTACTATGCTTACAGCACACCCACAGGTAGGGCTTGATTTAAGAGATGTTAACCTACTTGCACCAGGTGCAACCTAAGATAAAAACCTAGTTGCACCAGCCAAATTCCAGTTGCAACGTAGTGTGTTAAAACATCAGAGGTTTCGTGTGCACATAAACATATTTCTGTCATGTAGTACCATTGAAACCATAGCAACACAGAGACACAGCTGATCCCTGTTTACAATCTTGAGCTATCATAGCCGAGACGTGTCTATGAATAGCAATGTTTCGTTGCCATAGCTATTCAAAGTTTAGAACAAAATGGAGCTGACATATTTATGCTTATATTGTTAGATTTATTGTTGATTTATTTCTCAAAAAATGACTTGCACCTGGTGCAAGTTAGACTAATAACTAGGTTGCACCTTGCAATATTGGGTTGCACCAGTGCAAGTAACAAAGCACTTAATCGAGCCCTGACAGGGATGATGTTCTGTGCTGAAAGTACACCAGCAATGGGATGATGTGTGTCCTACCTGGGTGTAGCTCTGGAGCTGAAGCATCTCCATCACCCTCTCCGCACTGAACGCCCCGCACGTGTCGACATACACCACCCGCTGCTGACACGACACGCACGCTGCACTGCTTAGACATATCTGTCAACAACAAACACAATATCAAGATCTCTATCACCCTCTCCACACCTTGACATATGTTGTGCACTATATACACATCTCAAGCTGCACGTCCTAGAATAATAATGTTCATATTCAAAATGCACTAATGCACATCTAAAAGCATGCTCAAGGCACTACATCATTATCCAGATCAAGGAATATATGTGGACATACATTGACATTACCAGCTACCTGTTGAGTACACAGCCCAAGATGCATTATGGGATGGTAAAATGGTAACAGTCACATTACCATCCTACCAGGTACCCATTCACTGCTGGAGGAACAGAGGCATCTCCAAACAAGGCTCTTGCCTGAGGAGACCTAAATTTAACATTTTTCAGTGTTGAACAAATGCAGAAACTGATCCGAGGAAATAATTTATATAAAAAACCAAAGAGGAGGAACAATTTTTGAGGGATAGTGATCACTTGCTTGATAAGGGCATCATTTTGTGTGTGTGTGTTTCATGTAGCCACCAAATTCTGAACATGGGTCGGTTGGTCGGGAGAATTTTTTTTTATCTGAATAGTGTTCTTGATTCTCATTTATTGTAATTCTTATTACAATTTCTTGGCATTCGCTGGACTTGTGTCAGCGACTGATTAAAAGATGAACAATTGGCTTTAATGATAAACTCACCTCAAACATCATAGATAACACCTATTAATAAAATATTTAATAATGAAATCTTTGTAGATCAATTGATATGTTTTTGTCGCCTATGCTAGTAGCAGACATCATGGCCAGTCTGTTGACAAGGGACATAACTCTGATTTTCTATGTGTGGTGACTTTTTCGAGTCGGCAGTGTTGGAATGAAAAAAAAATTGTTTTTTTTTGTTTGGTCAGCACTAAAATTAGGGTCGGTCGTGCGATGAGGAACACAGAAAATAAAAGTGCTGCCCCAACAGTGTAAGCATCTACACCAAAGTGTTGCATCTATTGCAGTAAAGAAGTTGTCTATCCATAAAAAATTGTTCCTCTTCGTCAAACCAGCTTCTAAATGCCACATGATTGAAAATGTGAATAAATTCTAAATGGTTAAAATCTGGGGCCTTGTCGGTATATCATGGGTCAAAAATATATCTTCATCAACACAAGTTCATCAGGGCATCAAGGGTTTTGAAATAACTCCAGTATTATATATCTATATGTACCTGTGTCTTCCCAGCTGCTATCTCGCCAGCAACCTCAGTTACCTCCCCTGTATACAGACCTCCATCTAAGATCAAGTCCAGGCTGAAAAAGAAATTGCTTCAAATAGAGTGAGTGAGTGAGTGAGTTTTAACTGCTTTAGCAATATTTCAGCAATATCACATTGGGGGACACCAGAAATGGGCTTCACTCACTGTACCCATGTGGGGAATTAAACCCGAGTCTTCAGGCCTGATGAGCAAACGCTTTAACCACTAGGCCACCCCACAGCTCCTCATCAAATATAAAAATATAAAATATAATAAACCTTTGAACACTTTCTTAAAGGCACTATGTCACACCAAACTTCTCTAAAAATAAATAACGCACTTCTCCCAATAAAAGTAACCATCAGGCCTCAGGGAAGCTACCATGTAATTTATTCCCCCAAAAGTATGTATTTAGGTTACAATACTAAATCAAAAAGTTTGAATGAATTATTGCAAAGTTGCATTAAATTGACTCTCGTGCCCACTACTTGCCGAAGACCCGTGAAGATCCGGGGTAGAATAGGTCTTCAGCAACCCATGTGCTTGCCATAAAAGGTGACTATGCTTGTCGTAAGAGGCGACTAATGGGATCGGGTGGTCAGTTTCGCTGACTTGGTTGACACATGTCATAGGTTCCCAATTGCGCAGATCGATGCTCATGCTGTTGATCACTGGATTGTCTGGTCCAGACTCGATTATTTACAGACCGCCGCCATATAGCTGGGATATTGCTGAGTGCGGCGTAAAACTAAACTCACTCACTCTACTTGCCGAACATTATTTCAAGCGAAACCCATAGAGTTACATCCCTGGGAACACTCTTTTTAGGGCAATTTGTGATTGAGGCGAGTTCGGCAAACGCCGACAACTCCATGTGCGACACTTTTCGATATTCCATATATGGCAAGTATTTTTCTGTTTGGAAGCTATTCAGCCTCAAAGTTTCAATTATCAATTTCAGGCAAGTCATAAGGGATAAAAAGTCTTTTATTGCATCGATAGGAAGCTAAACTAAGTGCATATGCCCCCAATATAAAATATAGACCCAAATATTGTCGAAAATGTGTGACACTGTCCCTTTAAAACATTCACCATAAGGTTTGTTAAAATTCATATATTTCTACTCATCAGTTGTCCACATATAAAATAATGTACCCCAAACAAAATCTATGTTTATTTGGAAGAACTGTCAAGATACAGTTACATAATGTTTACCATGTTTGCAACTCAAATTCTGTTTTCACTCCAGTATCTCTAACTTTTATCATATGCCACACAGTGATATAACTGATATATTGTTCAAAGCAACATTAAAGATTAAACCCACACTCATATTTTGTGTCACAGGTGGGGAAGGCATGGCCTAAAGATTTCAGAGGCCCAGATAAGCTGTGTATCCAGGTAAAATATACATAGAAAATTTCCATTTACACATTGAAAAATAATTGTTGCGTACCAATTACGCATTTAAAATGTTAGATACGCAAAAAGTTTAAAACAAATGCGTACGGAATATATTTATAAAAATCGCTTGCATAATGAAAAAGTCATCAATTGCTATCAAGTTGTACTGTTAGTATAGGACTAGTGTTGTACTGTCAGTATAGGATGAGTGATTTTTTAAGAAATCATATCCATTATATTTAAGTTGGTTTTGATTAGGTATAACATGAGGCAGTACATACATGTTTAGTACACATATTCAATGGCATATACTTAGGTGAGTAAAATCACTGAAATACAAATATATTTGAAAGAAGTAGGTAACGGAAAATTAAATACCCACTCAACATTCATAATACCACTCCAAAAAATACAGTGGGTACAGTACCCACATGAGCTAAATCTTATCTGGAGTTCTGGATTTTGTTTGTTGTTTATTGCTGCACTTAGCAGTATTCCAGCTACATAGCAGCGGTCTGTAAATACCAAGTCTGAAACTGACAATCCAGTGATCAACACCATGAGCATCAATCTATGCAACTGGGTTACCATGACATGTGTCAACCAAGTCAGCAAGCCTGACCACTCGATACCGTTTGTTGCCTTTTATGACAAACACGGATCTTCACGGGCTTTGTGGCCTACAGAGACCATGTGGTACAAGAATTATACTCTCAAAGATACACAACTTCAGAGGCCCAGATAAGCTGCGTATCCGGGTAAAATACGCATAGAAAATTTCAAATTATGCATTGAAAAATAATTGTTGTGTACCAATTACGCATTTAAAATGTTAGATACACAAAAAGTTTAAAACAAATGCGTACAAACTATATTTATAAAAAATCGCTTGCGTAATGAAAGAGACATCGATTGCTATCAAGTTGTACTGTCATATAGGATGAGTGATTTTTTTATGAAATCATTTCCATTATATTTAAGTTGGTATGACATAAGGCAGAACATACCTGCTTAGTAAACTTACTCAATGACATAATACTTAGGTGAGTAAAATCACTGAAATACGCACATGTTTGAAAGCAGTGGATAACGGAAAATGAAATACCCACTCAACATTCAAAATACCCACTCCAACAAATTACAGTGGGTACAGTACCCACATGAGCTAAATCTTATCTGGAGCTCTGCAACTTATTAAAGAACTTAAATATAAAAAAAAATTCCCCTCCATGTCGTGTTTGGTTTGTAGGTGAGGTGAGGTGAAATTGGGTTTAACGTCGTGCTTGGGAATATATCGCCTTATTCTCCAGATAAGGCCTAAAAAAAAAAAGCTTGTGGTTCCGATTTCCCGACCGACCCTAAATATTCCCGCCGAGCCTAACAATTTTACTCACCACATAATAAATTAAATTTATTTTCTGACACATGAGTAATGTAAAAATATTTTGCAAAAAAAAAATTAAAACCTAGCTACCTACCCTAGTTCTGAAATGTAGGAAATCGGAACCACAACATTTATTTTTTTTGGCCTAAGGGCCGTGATATCGGTATGCATTACGGATAAAAATATGCACGATACGGTATGCACGGTAGGAAATAATTTAGAAAACGTAGTACATACACACCACAGCAATGCTGTACGGTCTTGGAATCATTTACAGACGTATTTATCTGAAAGAGTGTTGTTTATTGTTTATTGACCTGTTTACACAAGAGTAGTAATGTTGTGGTGCATATATGAAACGAAACACAAGATTACTGATATGCCATTAAATTCCATTCAGTACTCAAAATGTACTTTTAAGTTTATCCAGTAATCCTATATTGAAAATATATGGAGTACTTACTCCTGATGTTGAAAAATTATCTGGAGCCCTGCACTCATATGATGACATGCATGCGTGTGTATGTGTATGTGCGGCTGCTTGTACTAGCCCAGACTTAAGCTGGTTTTATAGTGCTAGCCCACTGAGATACCATGCCGCAGTGAAGCATGAATACCCCACTCAGACACATTATACTGACTCCGAGCCGACCAGTCCTTGTTGTACCCATTAATGCCGAGCGCCAGACAGGGACCAACAAGTACCATATTTTAACGTCTTTTGGTACGACACGGTCGGGGATCGAACCCGTGACCTTCCGCTCTCCAGGCGGACACTCTTACCACTACACCACGGTGTCGGTCAGCCAGGATAACAAAGAATGTTTTTTGACTTTCTCAACCACTTACCTTTCACACCCCGTGGAGAAGAAGGCAAGAGAAGAACAAGCACTTGAATAGGCTTCATGACCAAGTATGGGATAAGCTGAATGCTGGGCGAGAAGAACTCTTTTGATTGCAACAAGATCCTGCAAATAACACAACATGGTTTTGATAGAAGCTATTCAACAATATGAGTGAAGCAATACAGCGAGTTAGTAACCCGAAGCCTTCCATGCCATGCATTGAGTATCATGATAATTTATAGAAATTCACTGGTACTGGTGCTACCTGAAAAACTGTCAAAGTCAACCTCATATTTATTAGTGTTGGGAATTGGATATAATCTCATAATTGATGATTGGTTCATTACAACCGATCAATCATCAAAAACAATTGGTCAGCCTCATTTATCAAATTTTTCTGGATATGTTTGTTACTGCACAAAAAACAAAGAAAAACATGTAGTTCTTATGAGTCTTTTTGTAAATTCCACAAAATGCATGTGCAAATTTAACATCTTTAAAGGATGACTAGTATGTTAGGAACATAAATTTCCTGGAGTCTTTAAGATAAATTCAATCCTGACTTGGAACGAGCTTGTAATGTTTATGAAATGTAACAGACAAAACCAACCTTGTGAAAAATATTGTTATAATGCAAACAAGTGTTCTGGAATTGTTTGTGTTCGATTATGAGAAAACATGATCGATTGCTTGGTCGTTTAGTCATTGTGACCAGTCTTCGATTATTTCAATTAATCGGACCACCGCTAACATTTATACAAGTTGGACACAGTGCATGTTAATATTTTCCAGATATTTATTTCTGGAAAAATTAACAGACTTGATCTCTGTTAATTTATCCAGAAGAAATATTAATAATTTCATTGTAATGATGTTCTAAATCATCAATATAATTTATTATAAAAAGCAGTAAATATAATTTTGCATTGAACATCATGTGCAACCTGTTATTACCTAAGGTTACACCATGTGCAAGTACATTTCATTTCCTTAGTACTGTTTGTTTGGTCTAAATAGCAAAGCATTCACAGTGTCCCATCTTTGATCTCTAAACTCAACAATAAACAAAGGATTTAGGGTCGCCTTGAAATCACCTTATGGTTGCACCTCCATCAATCAGGTGTTTTGCCATATGCTAAATATCACACAAGAAGAAATAAATATGTACTTTCAGTGTATGAAATAAGGCCCGTCCGACCGCCCGAGACGATCTAGATTTCTGACGGACAGTCAAAATTTACAGCTAACCAGCCCGGTGGTCTGGTAATTTTTTTTAGATGTTTCATAAATCTTGGTGTCTGGTCTAGTTAAATTCATTTTGGGCTGGTAACATTTTTTGAAGTTACCAGCCCTGATGTCTGACTGGGTTTTGGGCTTATTTCATACACTGGTACAATATTATGCAGTCCTCTAAGACATGATGCTTCAAAAAACAATATGATGTGTCGTCAGTGAAGCAGTTTTAGAAACTGACAATGAATAACAATTTTGTCATTAGAGTTGAGATATATTTAGGCATACACTGCATAAACAGTTATCAGTGCTGAAGAGGTTGTTGTCGGCACTGGTACTACTAGCCAAAATCTGAATACAGAAGCGTACTCTAGCTAGGACTGGTCCATTCTACATTGTGCCGTTTACTTGATGAGTTGTAGTCAGCAGGTTGGGGAAACTTACCGATAGGTTTATAAAAGGCCGATCGGGATGTTATAGGCCGCTCTGCCTATTTTGCTAAAGGCCGATCTGGCTATATTTGACCATTATTATAATTATTTCACAAACTATCAATTTCTGCACAAAACGGTTTTATATGACCATAGAGATGAATAGTTAATGGACCTCGATCCTCAGCTTGAAAAAAAATAAGTTTTTGGACAAAATGGAAATTTATATCATGTTCAGGAAAAGATGTTTCATTTAAGAACACAATTTTGCACAGATTTTCATTTTGAAAACTAAAATGGAATATCTATGTCATTAATTTTCAGTTAAAATTGTCAAAAATATTATAGACTTTTATTTTATTAGCAATTTCCAACTCCTTTATTATGTGATGAAAATGCTCAAAAGGGTTTGAATGAAAACCTTAGGACATCAAAACTTGAATGATGTCAATATCCTCATGCGGAAATTCACCACTTCAAATTTATTTGATAAATATCATAATTATAGGCCAATTTAATCGGTTATAGCAAATAGGCAGAAGGGCCTATTATATCCCATTTAGCCTATTATAGGCTGATCGGTAGGTTTCCCCAACCTGTACAGATACATTTGATTGCTTTATATGAAACCAGCATACTAACACATATTGATGCACAATAGATCTACCACTCGCAATCAATTGAATCATTTTGGACAAGAAATGTCTCTACGCAACTGGGATGTGTATGACATCAACCGGTATCCTTACCCCTACATCCCATTACCCCTACAGCTTATAACAACAAAGTTCACGGTCCAATGCACTGCTAATCCCCTTCCTGTTACCTGTTACCTGGACAATGGACTAGCCCAAACACATGAACACAAGATTTAATGTTTTAATTTATGGATTTAATTACACAAATAAATGAATATAATACACAGATATCTTCCTGGTCGTGACATGAATATGAGCAGCAGGTCATGTTAACTTTTTAATGTTAATTTTTGTCTTTTAAACAAGTCTCTATCCCAATTTGAGGAGATGGCCCACAGCGTCAAGGAACTGCATTGGTGTTTGCAGCCCAAGATTGATCTGCTCCTTGAGGCGACACAAACGATGCTCCATCTCTCTGTACACTCTCTTTCTGCTTCTCTGTGCTGCTCCAAAGTCTATCTGGGAAATGTTCGCTCTCTCAGCGTGTTCAACTTTCCTGATCACCTCCACAAATCGGTAGATGTTGGGTGTCGATGTGGGAGTCCCCAGTTCAGGCGGTTGTGGAATCCCTCTAGGTTGTTGTTTGTCCTTGGACCTGTTGTTGAGTGATGGTTCCACAGTGGCAAGACGGAATCTGGCGTCGTCGTCGACCCAGGTAGTCACCATGTAATCGTTGAAGGTGGCGCTCTTGGTACATCGGGAGCGTGTCGTCCATGGCGCCAACCCACATGTCCTGGATACTGTTCTGGGGTAAAGGGGTAGTCCAGCCGCTCTTCTTACCCATCTGGATATTTCCAGATCCTCTCTGTAAGCAACAGCAAGTCCAAGATCCTGGACCTTCCTCCAAATGGCCTGACAGTAGTGGAAGAAGCAACCCTTCACTTCAGCAGTCGGAAACTCTCTCTCCATAGCATGAATTGCCGCCAGCTCAAAGTCTGTCTGGACACAGGATGGGACAAGCGGCCGGTTAAGTCTCTGCTGAACTTCATTCTTGATGAGTCTGAAGAGTCTGGAGTAGGTATCAGTCTGGCGGTCGGGGAGTAAGGTGAAGATGAGGGGATAGGTTGTGGTTCCACGTCTTGCATGTAGGATGTACACTTGATTCCACAGACCAGGGCAGGCAGTAAAGGTTCCATCTATATAGATGATTTCAGAAGACTGCAAGGCCTGAAGACTATCCATGGTGCCAAATGCCAGGATCTTATCATGATCACCATCTGAAAACAGGAGGAAGGGTCGACCATCTGCTGTCTGCATTCAGGAATCTTGAAGGTTCACTTCCGATCTCGTCTGCGGCAAAACAGGAATTGTTTTCTGTCGATGGCGGTACATAGCACTGCTCATGGTCGGGAAGGATGGCATCAATGGTATCTTATCATCGTCCAAGTTCGTAATCTCGTTGTTGTAGAGGGTGTGCATCGATGTTGACTCCTCCCTCGCTCTCTTCCTCAGGTTGCTGACAAACCAGACCTTCTGGCTATCCTCTGGCGGATGATTAGTCTCCGTCGCATTCCTCAAAACATTTCCGACTGTTGTGACTCTGCCTCTGCAAGTTGACTGGACACACCTCCAGTGTACACAAGACTGTCTCTCGACATTCTTAGTGTGTAGATAACCCTCAAATAGGACTTGGGTGCTACCTCTCCATGACATAACAAACTCAACATTGCGAAGACCAGCCATGTTGATGTCATGTTAGTTTGTTTCCAACATTTATATACTATGCTAAGTCATCTCAAATTACTTGTCTCATCTCAGTGTCAATTTCAACATTTACTTTATTTCATCTTAACAAACTTTCTCTAACAAAGAACACCTTAATCCTTTCTAAGTTGTATACACAACACTTTAATCGCTCCCATGGGTAAGTTCATTATCCCAGACAGGTAAATGACGTGTGCTGTTTTACCTAATTGTAGGGGTACTGGGATGTAGGGGTAATGGGATACAACCCATCAACCAAGTCATTATTACATGTGAGTCCAGTAATAATTGGATTTAATATAAGACACTCTTCCTTACATTGATGAAGTGATTTTTGGAAAAAATCTGGCCCTAATACGCTTCCATACTTCGGATCTCCATCTGGATTTTATGCACATCAGTTGCTGCGCAGAATTACCGGACAGGAAGCGATGTCGCCAGAACGCCGGTAAGGTCAACCGTATGGCATAATGCAACGTTAGAATTTTATAGTCGTCAATAAAACTTATATTTCTAGATAAATAAAATGCATATCAGCATGTTTAGTCACGTAAACCAAAAAAATGAGAGACGTTAGTTGCCGTGTTGCGATCGATGTGCTTAGGTGCGCGGAATTACCGGTCGGCATTGTATGTGTTGCTCCAGATCAATTCAAATCCGGATCTCTACGGGATCGAAGAGAGTGGGGTACGAGCTGGACACAAGTAAACGGGTTGGGGAAACCTACCGATCGGCCTATAATAGGCCAAACGGGATATAATAGGCCGTTCGGCCTATTTTGCTATAGGCCGATTGGCCTTTAATTATGATATTTATCAAATAAATTTAAAGTTGTGCATTTCCGCATGAGGATATTAACATCATTCAAGTTTTGATGTTCTAAGGTTTTCATTCAAACCCTTTTTGAGCATTTTCATCACATAATAAAGGAGTTTTGGAAATAGCTAATTAAATATAAGTCCATAATATTTTTGACAATTTTCACTGAAAATTAATGACATAGATATTCAGTTTTAGTTTTCAAAATTAAAATCTGTGCAAAATTGTGTTCTTAAAGGTCACATGCAACGTAAAACACAACTTTGCAGATTCTGATACCTTTCGGTATGGACTTACCGAAACAAATCTCAAAAATGCAAATTCAACTTATAAAGTTGAAAAATAACGCGATGAAAAAACCCGCGCGAAATAGGAGTTCAAACGTTTCACTAATTTTCCCCCAACTTTTCGGGGGAAAACTGGTTTCAACAGCTGGGCTGCGCTCATAGCACGTGCGCAGTGAAATAGGTTCGCGTAGCTTGGAAGAGGGTTGTCCGGTGAATACTCAGTGAAGGCTTTGGTGTGAGCTATTTTTCTAATGTTTTGTTGATATCTCACAGGCGCAAGCTTTTTATATGTTATGACAGTAAATTAACTGTTTATATAATTTCATTTGTCTATTTCACCAAACGTTCTTCTTACCGTCACTTTCTCAGTTCGATACCTAAAAGCAATGTCATTATTTAGCGTTGACAGAATTTCTAACTGTGATATAGATATGTCGTTGTCACAGACAAAACTCAATGTCTTGTTTTATTGACACCTGTGTGTCTGCCTGCCTGTCTGCTAATGACAATATTCAATACACAGCTGCTATCACTGACCACATGCAATTTGAACTTAACACCAATCAGGCTATACACCATAAACAAAATGCATTGATTTATGGCCCGAGTTCGGTCTCTGTCACATTATGTAATTACACAGACAGGTAGGTGTGATACTTGTACACATGACATGTTATGATGTCTGTTGATTGCAAAATGTTATACACAAACAATGAGCATGTATTTACAAAACCCATCATCTCTATATATACACACACAATGAGCCGTGAGGGCATCTGCAAATGAACCAGCCGTTACACTTGAGTGCACACCCCCCGCTCTGACTGGGTTCGGTATCCCGGCTGCTTCGTTTCTTGGGAAGTAAACCCAAGTACACAATATTGCACTTTTGATTTGCGATTGTAAGCTTATAATTTTGTTTATATGTTTTTTCATAACCAGCAATGTATATTATATGTCATGAATAAGTGATAATTGTGTTTTAATTATGTTTGATTTTTTGGTTGCATGTGACCTTTAAATGAAACATCTTTTCCTGAATATATAACTTTCCATTTTGTCCAAAAACTTATTTTTTTCAAGCTGAGGAGGTCCATTAACTATTCATCTCTATGATCATATAAAACCATTTCGTGCGGAAATTGATAGTTTGTGAAATAATAATGGTCAAATATAGCCCGATCGGCCTATAGCAAAATAGGCAGAATGGCCTATAATATCCCGTTCGGCCTTTTATAGGCCAATCAGTAGGTTTCCCCAACCTGGTAAACGAGGTCCGAAAACTGTAACAATACTCACCTTGTATGGTATCGTGCACCTTTGTGCAAGGCTTTCCACATCGTCTGTGATAAAATCTGTCACGGTTTTAACACCAATCTTCTTCAGAGAGTCAACTACCGCCTGTGTCAAGGCTGAACATACTCCCGGAATGAGAGCTGTCATTTTGCATTTCCCGCAATAACTTCACTTCCGGGTTTGCAAGGGAGGCTACTCTGCATTACTTTGGTAAAATTCGCCCACTTCGACAGCTGTAGGTAACTTAATGTACCATACATTAACATTAACTTACGACTATCTTAGCAGCGCTAAGAGAGCTTCGAAAATCTAGGCCCTGTTTCTTGTTCACTACATTTAGGCCTTTTTAATTTATTTTTTCGAAATGAGTATACGAAGTCTCATCTGAGCAGAGACCATATATATCGGTATATGGTCTCTGATATGAGATATCAGCTAAATTTCTCCTGGGGTTAGATGTGATTTTCAACTCCTTCCTGGATAATTTAGAATTTTTTTGGGGATATAAATACTGTACTCTTCTGTTCTGTTCTGGACGGGTTTTTTTATTACTAATATTTTTTCCATACCTATGCATCTGTACTTATTTCTGAGTTGACAATATCTACTTTTGTTAAAATGAATTGCTATCATTCCTAAAGCATTTAAGGCTTTTCCTTGTTTCTAACTTTGACCTGTAGCAATCTACCATTAAAAGACTTAAAATTACATGTATTCTGGAATCAAAAACACTATGTACAGCCTTGTTCAGAAATGTTGGGACGGTGGGATGGCCTAGTGGTTAAAGCGTTTGCTCGTCTTTCAGAAAACCCGGGTTCAATTCCCCACAGGGGTACAATGTGTGAGGACCAGTTTTGGTGTCCCCTGCTGTGATATTGCTGGAATATTGCTAATACTCTCTCACTCACTCACTCACTCAGAAATGTAAGTGAAACGACTTTTATCATCACCTTTCGCACAAGTGTAATTTGTCATAAGAAAAAGTAAAATACAGGCATAATCATATTTTCATATATGTCTTTATTTTAAAGTGATAAGTGTAATTGTTCATGCGCGAAAGTAAATAATAATCATATCCAAAGTTTGATTTATATCTCTATTCTATTATTATTAGTTTAATTGTTCCTGAGCGAAAGGAAAATACAGTCATATCGAAATTTCTATTTACATCTTTATTCTGCGAGTGAGTCCTACTGTGTACATGGATAAATATATGTATGTAATTTGTCATGAGTGACTGTATTCTATATTTCATTTATAGCACAGCAATAAAATAATATTGATAATAATGGACACTTATAATGCGCCTTTTAATACGCACTTGTGTATGCTCATGGCATTACAGTTAAATCAGAGGATAATATCTAATTTGAATAAAATATACATTGTGGGTTTGAAGAGTTAGCAAAGTTAGGGCTCTTGAAAAGATATTTGAAACTTGCCAGAGAATCAGAAAGTTTAATGTTGACAGGTAGAGAGTTGGAAAGATCGCTTGTCGAATGAAGCTAAGCGGATCTTGGAGACTGTTAACAGGAGCTGGTTCTGGGAGCGAAGAGTTCTGGCAGGGGTGTATTCAGTGATAAGATCCTTGTGATAAGCTGGCACAAAATTGTGTAGACACTTGTAGACAAGGCAGAGAAGTTTAGAGTCAATACAAGATGCAACGATGTAGGGATTAGAGTAGGAGTTATGTTTTGAGACTTGGCTTTCAAAAAACAATGCAAGCAGCCGTGATCTGAACTTTTATGCAGTTTGTAAGGTTGAGCTTTGTTGAGACCTACAAGCAGTCCTTACAGTAATCTAATCGAGACGAGTCTCCTGACATGACCTGACAAGGACCTTAACGCTTTCTATTGTATAATGTACTTTCGGATGTTTCTGACGAAAGTAGCATGTTTTACAGAGTATGTCCAATTGGGCTCCCGTGGCGAGACCTGAATCAACCCTGAGGCCTAGATCTTTCACAAGTGTAGAAAACGTAGCTTGGGAAGAGCCAATATTGACTTTTCTGTATCAAACGTTTTACCGACTGTTATTAGAAAGCTTCCTCTATGGGCACTTGTTCTCGAAATACACATCTTGACACATGCATTACAGAAAATCATCATGGTATACATATATAGAATGAATATTCAGCATCACATATTCTTGTCAACTAAACCGATAGCCGCCTGTTCCCTGCATCTCTGGTCGAACTACGAAGTAACATCCTCAGTCTGTTGAAGAAGGCTTTTCTAGCATACTCTTCCTCTCCCCACATCAGGTAGGTTGTCGTCTGCAACATGGCTCTCATAGCCTTGGTCACGTGACGTGTGTCTATCTCCTCCAGCATGACCACCACCAGGAGGCGCTGTCTATTCTCGAGCACGTGGCGCTGAATGAGATTGAGCTCGAACTGGCACCAGTCACTGACAGCAAAACTGTTGGAGAGCACAATGACAATTTTCCGACTTGCTTCAATTGCATCCACAATGTTATCAACGATTAATTTACCAACTTCAAAGTCCCTGTCATGGACGCAGAGTTTCAGGTTTTCGTTACCTTCCAGAACAGGCAACATGTTCCGAATGACCCACTGACGATCTGGCGCACAGTAGGCCACAAATGCGTCATATTCGTAGTTGGCAGTGTCCACCTCCTGACGTTGACTGTATCTGACCATGTAGATGAAGTATCGGATGTGCCAACGGTAACGATACATCCACGTTCCTGTCACCAGGAACACTATAAGTAAAATACTGAAGGTAAGAGTTACGATTTTCACATCTTGATCCATCAGACAACTTGTCTTTGACATTTTCAAATCCTGCAAGTGAACCCCTTTGAGGTTCACGGGGCTGGAACAGTTATACCAAAATTCATATTTACTTGTTTTATAAATACCAAATGTTTCGGGTTCCCTATGCATCCAGTCTATAAGCCACACTATGTCACATGTGCAGGCAAAAGGGGTTTCAAATATCTCGAGTAGTTTTAGAGTTTTCGGAACAGATTGTTCATTCATTGTTGAAATCTCATTATTTCCCAAGAATAACTTTTTCAACCTTGTCATATTTTCAAACGTGTTTGGCTTTAGGTCCGAAATCGAGTTCCGATACAGAGCAAGACTCGTTATATTTGTTAATTTCGACGTTATTACTTGTGGTATAAAACGTATGCCATTACCACCCATAACCAAAATCTTGAGGGTGGTGAGGTGTCCAAGCAACCTACTAAATTCCGTTTCTGTGGTTACTTGGAAAACATTATCATTGAGATCAAAAGTTCCAAAGAAGAACATCCTTCAAAAACCCGCATGTCTATCTCAGCTTCTCTGAACCAAATACGATTCTTGCGAAAGAATATTTGTTTCAGTGCCGAATTATTAAACACGGCTCTTTCTATAGTGTGCATTGCACACGCAACATAAGACAATGTGATTTTGAAGATGCTTGGCAACATCGAAAATTGATTTGACTTTAATTCTGGAAAAAGATTACCATTTAAGTGGAAGCGAGTGAGATTTTTTAAACAGCTATAATAGTTTCTGTCTAAATATCTCATACCATTCCACTGAACAGACAGGTTTTTAAGACTTGGGAAAGTATTACTGCTGCAAAAATTAGGAAACTCATAGAAGCGATTGTTATCAAATGTAAGACTTTGGAGAGTGGTAAAGCTGGCGTTCCTCAGATCTATGTCCTTTAAACGATTTCCACCAAAGTCGAGACTGGTCATTTGTCTTAGTCCTTGGAGAGCATTCAGTGGGAATTCACTAGTGTTGTTTCGAAATATAAGTCGAAAGTTTGTAACATTTTCTAAATGTTTAAAGAAATCATCAGAAACATTCGTAAGATTCATAGAACTAATGTTCAGTTGTTTGATTGGCGTCTTGGCCATTCCGAGAAACGATTCCTTGAGACCATCTTCGGCAATGAAGTTCTCTGACAGGTCAAGCGTCTGCAAATGCTTTAAGCTGCTGAAGGCATTCCTGTCTATGTATACCATTGTGTTATTTTTCAGACTGAGATAGACAATCTGATACCGATGATACTCCTGTAGGGTGTTGTTGGAGAGTACAGGAATTGTTCCATTCTCCAGATAAATGCTTGTATTGAAACTGTGGGACTGTCGTGGGGGCGCTGGCAATGGCTTCCCTGTTAAGTTTAATCCTCTGCATCGCATTTCAATCAGTTTGGACTGGCTGCAGTTACATCCCTTATGACAGTCCAGGATCTTCTGCAACGGCTGAGATGTACTGGAAGCCATCGCAAAAGACAACAGTGCAGTGATGAACACCAAACTCTGAGGGTGCTGGAGTCTTTTCATCTTGCCCTTTGCACCTGACAACCTTATTGTCTGAAAAATATAAACCGATTGGTGAGTGAGTTAAGAATTTTGATAGAAATTCAAAAAAATACCCATCCTTGTTTATCACGTGTGTTCTGAGTAGTTCGTTTGTTTTCTCACAAAACATAGGGAAACCTATTTGGTACAAAGAATGAAACTTAGACCTTTCCCCCTTTCCAATTTACTGCACAGAATTACAATATTTGAAAGAGACAGAAAACAAGGGGATTTGGAAACGTAATAAGAACAAGTGAAAATAAACGATTGTAAATGGTGACTCTGAATGATAAATGAGTAAGTGAGTGAGTTTAGTTTTACGCCGCTTTTAGCAATATTCCAGCAATATCACGGAAGGGGACACCAGAAATGGGCTTCACACATTGTACCACGGTTGGGAATCGAACCGCGTCTTCGATGTGACGAGCGAACGCTATAACCACTAGGCTACCCCGCGGCCCCGTATGATCAATGAACATATCTGAGTATGCATCTATTGATTTGTGGGGCCGGCTAACATGATCGGGATTCGGAAGTATCGTCGAAAGAAAAAACATAATGATTATCGATGTGAAAATGGTAACATCGATCATGCATAAAGTTTTGTGATAAATTAGTTTTCGTTTACTCACACAATGCACAAAGTTAGGTCTTTATTCATGGGCTGCTCTAAATTATGTTCGACTGCCACCGTGGTGTAGTTGTTAGAGCGTCCACCCGGAGAGCGGAAGGTCGCGGGTTCGATCCCCGACCGCGTCAAACCAAAGACGTTAAAATATGGTAGTTGTTGGTATGCTTGGCGCTCGGCATTAATGGGTACAACAAAGGACTGGTCGGCTCAGAGTCAGTATAATGTTCTGAGTGTATTCATGCTTCACTGCGGTAATCTCAGTGGGCTAGCACTATAAAACCAGCTTCAACATGTACACACGCATGCATCGTCATATGAGCGAAATATTCTCAAGCACGACGTAAAGCCCAATTTCACCTCACCTCTAAATTATGTTCAGAAGGCATTTTTGTTAGTAATCTATGTTGAAACATGTCAACATTCACTGGTGGAGTGAAACATGTTGATTTCATTGGGACATTCATTTGCATTTTTGCTCAAAGTTTTGCTGCGATATTTATCGATAATCGATCGATATTTAGTCAATGATTACCGATCTCTATAACCTATATCGATATTCAGCCCTGTTGATTTATGAATCTAGTTATTTTGTGATGTATTTTAGCTGCAAAACAGGCCCCGAGGTTATAAAAACTTTCGTGCTCAACTCAATTTTATGCTCAAATTCGTGCTCATGCTCAAAATGATCGTTCTTGGCCTAAAACGGTATCTCTCAAAGACTTCATCATCTCCCAAAACTTCGAGCGGGTTCGAAGGATCTCGAAACACGCTCGGTACACGGGATGTCCGCCGAGGTTGCCGAATCTGGCACAGGTGAGCTGCCATGGTTGACCTCGAACACAGCGTTGAGCACGGTCCAGAGCATACTTGAGATCATAGGTATTTCATGCTCACGTTGAGCACGAAAACGTAATCAGATTTTTTAACAACCTCCGTTTAGCGAGTCTGGGTTCTGAGTAGAGCACGAAACCGGATTTGAGCTCGAGATCGTACTCAGGAAAGTTTTATAACCTCGGGCCAGGTCTTCATTGTTTGTTGATATTACACTATTAGTAATATTTGATTCTACATTATTGGTGTTTTCATGAATCATAATTTAATTGGTTCAGCACATATTTAATAAGAGTGAAGATTGGGCTGAGAAGTTTAGATCCTTGTGAGACTGCTTACTGTCTGGTGGAAAGATGATTCTAAAGGAATTCACCATGAACATGATATAAATTCAGAAATGCATTTCCGATATCCAGTTTTACGGACGCTCTTCTTCATCAACGACAGACAAACGGAGTTCTACGTTTTGGATCTATTGTGTTAATATTAACTTCATTATTTACTCGAGATGTAGTTACTTAATGATAGTAGACTAAAGTATATTCCTTCGCAATACCTTAAATGGAAAAATCTGGTTACCTTCAAGCAACACTTTAGTACAAAGAAAACAGCAGAATTGAAAAAGCTATCGATGTTTATTAATAGTATACTATCACACTAACTGTGCCCCATCTTGTCATTTTTTAAGTAAACCGATGCTTTTGTAATCTAGTACCACCGCTGGGTGGTTGAAGGAGAAATGAAGAATTTGAGTTAAAGTTGAGTGTAACATATTCGCGTGGCATGTGGGTGAGACAATGATGCTGATCTCTGTAGTGACCAATAGTCTAGGTTTATCCTTCGAACTATGGATACCGACAAACACTGACATGAGCAATGAGCTTGAGCAATGGTTGCACTGGGATCCGATGAAATATTGTGTATTTAAGTATTTTACTATTCTACATAGTTGGTGAAAATACCTAGGAGGGATGACCTAACTCGACACTGTTTAGATGTCACTATTTAGATGCCACTGTTTAGATGTCACTATTTAGATGTCACTATTTAGATGTCACTATTTAGATGTCACTATTCAGATGTCACTATTCAGATGTCACTATTTAGATGTCACTATTCAGATGTCACTGTTTAGATGTCACTGTTCAGATTTCACTATTTAGATGTCACTATTTAGATGTCACTATTCAGATGTCACTGTTTAGATGTCACTGTTTAGATGTCACTGTTTAGATGTCACTATTCAGATGTCACAGTTTAGATGTCACTATTTAGATGTCACTATTCAGATGTCACTGTTTAGATGTCACTGTTCAGATTTCACTATTTAGATGTCACTATTCAGATGTCACTATTCAGATGTCACTATTTAGATGTCACTATTTAGATGTCACTATTAAGACGTCACTATTGAGATGTCACTATTCAGATGTCCCTATTTAAGTGCCACTATATAAGAGCCACGATTTAGATGTCACTATTTAGATGCAGCTATTAAAGTGCCACTATATAAGTGCCACTATTTAGATGCCACTATTTAGATGCCACAATCTAGATGCTACTACTTCGATACCACTATTTAGGCGCCACCATCTAGATGCCACTAATTAGGTTCCACTATTTAAAATTTATATGCCACTATCTTGGTGCCACTATTTAGATGCCACTATTTTAAGTGCCACTATTTAAGTGCCACTATATAGGTGCCACTATCTAGATGCCAATATTTAGATGCAACTACTATTATGTAGAATTTAGATTCTACAATTTAGATACCACTGTTTAGATGACACTGTTTAGACACCATTGTTTAGACACCACTATTTAGATGCCACTGTTTAGACACCACTGTTTAGACACCACTGTTTAGACACCACTGTTTAGACACTACTGTTTAGACACCACTGTTTAGACACCACTATTTAGATGCCACTGTTTAGACACCACTGTTTAGATGCCACTGTTTAGATGCCACTGTTTAGACACCACTGTTTAGACACCACTATTTAGATGCCACTGTTTAGACACCACTGTTTAGATGCCACTGTTTGGACACCACTGTTTAGATGCCACTATTTAGATGCCACTATTTAGACACCACTGTTTAGATGCCACTGTTTAGACACCACTGTTGAGACACCACTATTTAGATGCCACTGTTTAGACACCACTATTTAGACACCACTGTTTAGACACCACTGTTTAGACACCACTATTTAGACACCACTATTTAGTTGCCACTATTTAGATGCCACTGTTTAGACACCACAGTTTAAATGCCACTGTTTAGACACCAATTTTTACATACCACTATTTAGACACCACTGTTTAGATGCCACTATTTAGACACCACTATTTAGATGCCACTGTTTAGACACCACTGTTTAGACACCACTATTTAGATGCCACTGTTTAGACACCACTATTTAGACACCACTGTTTAGACACCACTATTTAGACACCACTATTTAGTTGCCACTATTTAGATGCCACTGTTTAGACACCACAGTTTAAATGCCACTGTTTAGACACCAATGTTTACATACCACTATTTAGACACCACTGTTTAGATGCCACTATTTAGACACCACTATTTAGATGCCACTGTTTAGACACCACTAATTAGACACCACTATTTAGATGCCACTGTTTAGATGCCACTGTTTAGACACCACTGTGTAGAGGCCAGTCTTTAGATGCCACTGTTTAGACACCACTATTTAGATGCCACTGTTTAGACACCACTAATTAGACACCACTATTTAGATGCCACTGTTTAGATGCCACTGTTTAGACACCACTGTTTAGACACCACTGTTTAGATGCCACTGTTTAGGCACTACTGTTTAGATGCCACTGTTTAGACACCACTATTTAGATGCCACTGTTTAGACACCACTGTTTAGATGCCACTGTTTAGACACCACTGTTTAGATGCCACTATTTAGACAGCACTGTTTAGATGCCACTGTTTAGATGCCACTGTTTAGACGCCACTGTTTAGACACCACTATTTAGATGCCACTGTTTAGATGCCACTGTTTAGACACCACTGTTTAGACTCCACTATTTAGATGCCTCTGTTTAGACACCACAGTTTAGATGCCACTGTTTAGACACCAATTTTTACATGCCACTATTTAGACACCACTGTTTAGATGCCTCTATTTAGACACCACTGTTTAGGCACTACTGTTTAGACACCACTGTTTAGATGCCACTGTTTAGACACCACTGTTTAGATGCCACTATTTTGATGCCAGTGTTTAGATGCCACTATTTAGACACCACTATTTAGATGCCACTGTTTAGACACCACTGTTTAAATGCCACTGTTTAGACACCACTGTTAAGATGCCACTGTTTAGATGCCACTGTTTAGACACCACTGTTTAGACACCACTGTTTAGACACCATTATTTAGATACCACTATTTAGATGCCACTGTTTAGACACCACTGTTTAGACACCACTGTTTAGACACCACTGTTTAGATGCCACTGTTTAGGCACTACTGTTTAGATGCCACTGTTTAGACTCCACTATTTAGATGCCACTATTTAGACACCACTGTTTAGATGCCATTGTTTAGACACCACTGTTTAGACACCACTGTTTAGATGCCACTGTTTAGACACCACTATTTAGACACCACTGTTTAGATGCCACTGTTTAGACACCACTATTTAGATGCCACTGTTTGGACACCACTGTTTAGATGCCATTGTTGAGACACCACTGTTTAGACACCACTGTTTAGATGCCACTGTTTAGATGCCACTATTTAGACACCACTGTTTAGATGCCACTGTTTAGACACCACTGTTTAGATGCCACTGTTTAGACACCACTGTTTAGACACCACTATTTAGATGCCACTGTTTAGATGCCACTGTTTAGACACCACGGTTTAGACACAACTGTTTAGATGCCACTGTTTAGGCACCACTGTTTAGACACCACTATTTAGGCACCACTGTTTAGACACCACTATTTAGATGCCACTGTTTAGGCACTACTGTTTAGACACCACTGTTTAGATGCCATTGTTGAGACACCACTGTTTAGACACCACTGTTTAGATGCCACTGTTTAGATGCCACTATTTAGACACCACTGTTTAGACACCACTATTTAGATGCCACTGTTTAGGCACTACTGTTTAGACACCACTGTTTAGATGCCATTGTTGAGACACCACTGTTTAGACACCACTGTTTAGATGCCACTGTTTAGATGCCACTATTTAGACACCACTGTTTAGATGCCACTGTTTAGACACCACTGTTTAGATGCCACTGTTTAGACACCACTGTTTAGACACCACTATTTAGATGCCACTGTTTAGATGCCACTGTTTAGACACCACGGTTTAGACACAACTGTTTAGATGCCACTGTTTAGGCACCACTGTTTAGACACCACTATTTAGACACCACTGTTTAGACACCACTGTTTAGACACCACTATTTAGATGCCACTGTTTAGACACCACTGTTTAGACACCACTGTTTAGATGCCACTGTGTAGATGCCACTGTTTAGACACCACTGTTTAGACACCACTATTTAGATGCCACTGTTTAGACACCACTGTTTAGACACCACTATTTAGATGCCACTGTTTAGACACCACTGTTTAGACACCACTGTTTAGATGCCACTGTGTAGATGCCACTGTTTAGACACCACTGTTTAGACACCACTATTTAGATGCCACTGTTTAGGCACTACTGTTTAGATGCCACTGTTTAGATGCCACTGTTTAGACACCACTGTTTAGGCACCACTGTTTAGACACCATTATTTAGATGTCACTGTTTAGACACCAGTGTTTAGATGTTTCTATTTAGAATATGGGTGTCTGAATGATGCCTGACACTGCAGTCAGTGTCGTCTACTCAACCTTGGCGCCACATCCCCTAAACAATGCAGACTGACAGCCTGAGTAGTGGTCCATGCTATCTCCACAAGATCCGCTATAATGTTGTGTACTTCGATAAACCTTATTATTTACACTATTGTGTAAATGACTTGGAGCAATTTCCTGAAACAAGTGAGCTTTCACAAATGAGTCACAAAAATACTTCCTCTGATTTTATGTGATACTATTTTTGCGTTGACTAAGGTCTATATATTACAATATGCGTCACGATTTTTGTTCAAAATGATATTTCCCACATGGGTACAATGTGTGAAGCCCATTTCTGGTGTCCCCCGCCTTGATATTGCAGGAATGTTGCTAAAACAGCGTAAAACCATACTCATTCACTTACTCAAAATGATATTTTATCGCTGCGCTGTATTACAACCCCTCAGTTTAGCAGTTTGAAAATACATGGACGGCGTTTTGAAGGTTTCTTTTAATTTGAAACAATTTCACTATGAATACACAGAATAATTTTGACAAAGGAGGTATTTTGGCAATGGAAATGTTATGAACTAATAACAAATTGTGAAGCCAGTTAGTCACATGTGATTTTGGAGAAAAGGTCAAATATGTTAACTTCTGAAGTAAATGAATATATTTGCTACTTTGAATGCATAACTCTTGACTCGGGAATGTTAGTAGTAATTATTTCCTTAACCTGTACACTTCAGTGGAAATATGTCATTTGAAAAACACACAGAAACAGTTGAAGGTTTTCTATTGCTCATCAAACGGAAACAAGAAAGTCGACCTTAGTAGCATCAACGCGCCATGTAACAAATACTCAAATGGCTAACACACCTGCTTAACCATAAAATGACCTAACACGGCCTAAAATAAGATGATAATGGAATTATGTCATGTGATGTCCAAATTCTTTGAGAAACGCTAATTAATTAACAGTACTTACAAGTATCCTGAAGATCAACCTTCAAGTGGTTGAGCTCTCGTTACTAACAGCTGACAGTTTCCAGCACGGAAAATGAAACCATATCACGTGTGTTATAGTTTTACCGGGTGAATGTGTTTACTTGCTGTCCCTTTATCAGTTATTGTTAATCATAAATCTCCGTTTATCTGCCTTGGGCTAGCCAGAACCCAATCCTTCTCACAATCCAGTTTGGGTTCGAAACCCGGGTTATTCTTGGTAAAGCAAAATACATTTGTATCGTTTCCTGGTTCGTTTTCTTGTATGTCAATCGGGGGTGCCCAAAATACTTTTTCTCTTATTCCGGGTGTCCGTTTAGCAGTGATGTCATAGCATGTGAGATGTTTTGAGAGTTGAAGGGTGGCTGTTGTGTATAACGCTTTGGTGTGAGTGAGTGAGTGAGTTTAGTTTGACGCCGCAATATTCCAGCTATATGACGGCGGTCTGTAAATAATCGAGTCTGGACAAGGCAATCCACTGATCAACATCATGAGCATCGATCACGCAAATGGTATACGATGACATATGAATTTCATGAAACAACACTCGTTTTCTCAGTATGGGTGAACAATGGAAGGGGATTATTGTCTCGAAATTTTCTTCAAAATGAATCTGACAAGCTAAAGCTAGATATATTAAGGCAAATATAACTTCGCGAGTTGTGTGATAAGTGCTATCTGACAGATACGTAAACAATAATCTGTTTACACACCCTAACAGCGAATCGATGCGTACTTTGTTGTCGTGATCGTAGTAGCGCATTATTACATGAGTGACGCCATTAGGGCTTCTGCTTACCTCATACCAAAACAAGCCCGCAAGATCGTCAGAAGTACACTCAATTGGACCCACGAGAGCCGTCATGCAAACAAACGCACGTGCGTGTATTTGAATCTCTCACCGTATTATCCCTATCAAAAACTTCACATGAGGAACACAATTCTATTATGTTCTTTGTACTGTCAATATGACGATATATATGTTCATGATTTTTTAAACAATGACATACTGTCATAAACGATTTTAGTACTCGGGATTATGTTTATCAAAGCACCGCTATCATTACGCGCGTTCTGGTTGTTTTGTCGTATTTTCACACATAACAAGCTTCGTGACGGGGACGAGTCTTCTTGGAGGTTACGGAAAGGGGTGATGAATTCATGATTTTATTTCTCAAAAGTCTCGTCTTTCATCCAGGTAATTCGTTTTCAGTGGAACTGTTAAAAGATTCTACGAAATATCGGGCGGAATGTTTTCCGTGATCGGGATTAAACTGTATTCTTCCGCACGGGAATAACAGGGATAAGCGTTTGAAAGACAATACGTGGGAATTTAGTAAAGATATGCACTAACGATGAACAACAGGGTTAGAACTAAACCTAAAAGTAACCTTCAACTATCACTAGCCCACAAACAAAACAAGTAGTCCATTGGTAATGAAACTATCTTTCATTGCTTCATTGTTGGATGTAACAACTGATTTAATTTACTGCCATGACAATCAATGTGACTTATGTGACATAACATCTTTATGATCCATGTGACTTATGTGACATAACATCTATATGATCCATGTGACTTATGTGACATAACATCTATATGATCCACGTGACTTATGTGACATAACATCTATATGATCTATGTGACATAACATCTATCTGATCCATGTGACTTGTGTGACATAACATCTATATGATCCATGTGACTTGTGTGACATAACATCTATATGATCCATGTGACTTGTGTGACATAACATCTATATGATCCATGTGACTTCTGTGACATAACATCTATATGATCCATATGACTTATGTTACATAACATCTATATGATCCATGTGACATAACATCTATATGATCCATGTGACTTGTGTGACATAACATCTATATGATCCATGTGACTTGTGTGACATAACATCTATATGATCCATATGACTTATGTTACATAACATCTATATGATCTATGTGACATAACATCTATATGATCCATATGACTTATGTTACATAACATCTATATGATCCATGTGACATAACATCTATATGATCCATGTGACTTGTGTGACATAACATCTATATGATCCACGTGACTTATGTTACATAACATCTATATGATCCATGTTACATAACATCTATATGATCCATATGACTTATGTTACATAACATCTATATGATCCATGTTACATAACATCTATATGATCCATATGACATGTTACATAACATCTATATGATCCATGTGACATAACATCTATATGATCCATGTGACTTGTGTGACATAACATCTATATGATCCATGTGACTTATGTGACATAACATCTATTTGATCCATGTGACTTGTGTGACATAACATCTATTTGATCCATATGACATGTTACATAACATCTATTTGATCCATGTGACTTGTGTGACATAACATCTATTTGATCCATGTGACTTATGTTACATAACATCTATTTGATCCATGTGACTTATGTTACATAACATCTATTTGATCCATATGACTTGTGTGACATAACATCTATTTGATCCATGTGACTTATGTTACCTAACATCTATTTGATCCATGTGACTTATGTTACATAACATCTATTTGATCCATGTGACTTATGTGACATAACATCTATTTGATCCATGTGACTTATGTTACATAACATCTATCTGATCCATGTGACTTATGTGACATAACATCTATATGATCCATGTGACTTATGTTACATAACATCTATATGATCCATGTGACTTATGTTACATAACATCTATTTGATCCATGTGACTTATGTTACATAACATCTATATGATCCATGTGACTTATGTTACATAACATCTATCTGATCCATGAGACTTATGTTACATAACATCTATTTGATCCATGTGACTTATGTTACATAACATCTATTTGATCCATGTGACTTATGTGACATAACATCTATTTGATCCATGTGACTTATGTGACATAACATCTATTTGATCCATGTGACTTATGTTACATAACATCTATATGATCCATGTGACTTATGTTACATAACATCTATTTGATCCATGTGACTTATGTTACATAACATCTATTTGATCCATGTGACTTATGTGACATAACATCTATATGATCCATGTGACTTATGTTACATAACATCTATTTGATCCATGTGACTTATGTTACATAACATCTATTTGATCCATGTGACTTATGTTACATAACATCTATATGATCCATGTGGCTTATGTGACATACCATCTATCTGATCCATGTGACTTATGTTACATAACATCTATATGATCCATGTGACCCGGGTTCGATTCCCAACTTGTGTGACATAACATCTATATGATCCATATGACTTATGTTACATAACATCTATATGATCCATGTGACATAACATCTATATGATCCATGTGACTTGTGTGACATAACATCTATATGATCCATGTGACTTATGTTACATAACATCTATTTGATCCATGTGACTTATGTTAGATAACATCTATTTGATCCATGTGACTTATGTTACATAACATCTATTTGATCCATGTGACTTATGTTACATAACATCTATTTGATCCATGTGACTTATGTTACATAACATCTATTTGATCCATGTGACTTATGTGACATAACATCTATATGATCCATATGACTTATGTTACATAACATCTATTTGATCCATGTGACATAAAATCTATGATCCATGTGACTTGTGTGACATAACATCTATATGATCCATATGACTTATGTTACATAACATCTATCTGATCCATGTGACATAACATCTATATGATCCATGTGACTTGTGTGACATAACATCTATATGATCCATATGACTTATGTTACATAACATCTATTTGATCCATGTGACTTATGTTAGATAACATCTATTTGATCCATGTGACTTATGTGACATAACATCTATTTGATCCATGTGACTTATGTTACATAACATCTATTTGATCCATGTGACTTATGTTACCTAACATCTATTTGATCCATATGACTTATGTTACATAACATCTATATGATCTATGTGACATAACATCTATATGATCCATATGACTTATGTTACATAACATCTATATGATCCATGTGACATAACATCTATATGATCCATGTGACTTGTGTGACATAACATCTATATGATCCACGTGACTTATGTTACATAACATCTATATGATCCATGTTACATAACATCTATATGATCCATATGACTTATGTTACATAACATCTATATGATCCATGTTACATAACATCTATATGATCCATATGACTTATGTTACATAACATCTATATGATCCATGTGACATAACATCTATATGATCCATGTGACTTGTGTGACATAACATCTATATGATCCATGTGACTTATGTGACATAACATCTATTTGATCCATGTGACTTGTGTGACATAACATCTATTTGATCCATATGACTTATGTTACATAACATCTATTTGATCCATGTGACTTGTGTGACATAACATCTATTTGATCCATGTGACTTATGTTACATAACATCTATTTGATCCATGTGACTTATGTTACATAACATCTATTTGATCCATATGACTTGTGTGACATAACATCTATTTGATCCATGTGACTTATGTTACCTAACATCTATTTGATCCATGTGACTTATGTTACATAACATCTATTTGATCCATGTGACTTATGTGACATAACATCTATTTGATCCATGTGACTTATGTTACATAACATCTATCTGATCCATGTGACTTATGTGACATAACATCTATATGATCCATGTGACTTATGTTACATAACATCTATATGATCCATGTGATTTATGTTACATAACATCTATTTGATCCATGTGACTTATGTTACATAACATCTATATGATCCATGTGACTTATGTGACATAACATCTATCTGATCCATGAGACTTATGTTACATAACATCTATTTGATCCATGTGGCTTATGTTACATAACATCTATTTGATCCATGTGACTTATGTGACATAACATCTATTTGATCCATGTGACTTATGTGACATAACATCTATTTGATCCATGTGACTTATGTTACATAACATCTATTTGATCCATGTGACTTATGTTACATAACATCTATTTGATCCATGTGGCTTATGTGATGTAATCATCTATATGATCCATGTGACTTATGTGACATACCATCTATCTGATCCATGTGACTTATGTTACATAACATCTATATGATCCATGTGACCCGGGTTCGATTCCCAACATGGGTACAATGTGTGAAGCCCATTCTTGGTGCCCACTGCCTCGATATTGAGCATAAAACCCAACTCACTCGTTTTCCATTTAACTCTTTCAACACCAGTCAACCAGAGGCTTTTACTGCAATGACACCGAGTTCCCAGAGACTCTGAGGTCATAGATGAAGCCTGTGTTTATCAAGGAAAATATCAGCTTGTAAAACATTATTTCTACTACATGTCATACACCATTTGAAAGGTCTAATCCTACTGTTCATAAATATGTAGGTTATTTTTTTATCATATTATACAAATAATATAACTGCAATTCAAATAAGTTATTTTTTCATGAAAATGCAAGCTTACACATTTATAACGTCCAGATAGACCCCGAAGGAAGAAACAAATACGGTGAAGTTTTCCATTTGTAACATGACGTTTTCTTTTATATTTTCCATTTTAATTGAATCGGAAAAATATTATAGAACACAACAGCGGGAAATACCTCCGTTTTTGAATAACCTGCGGGGCGTTTCTTTTGATGGCATGTATCATTCGAAAGTTCTGAACATAAACAACATCACTGTACCTTGCCAAGAGTAAAGGTTTCAAGAAGCGATTCTATTGGATAAAGATTGGTTTCTAATGGCGCTTTTTTTGCAACAGTCTGCTATAAGGATTGTGATTGGTCAAAATCATGCACGTGACCGAATGCAGCCAATCATATTTACAGCAATGGATATTATTGTCGTAAACGAAAACTTTGAGATTTAGACAAAGGTTTTGGGTAAAATCATGTTGTTCTGAACGTATTACACAAAAAATCACCACCTATACGTAAATCATTGAACTTAGTCGACATACCGTGCTAGGTTATGACCTGTGACAAAATTGCTTCATGCATATATTTTACCATTAAACCAGGGATAATCTACAGTCTTCTATTCTCCCTGATTAAACATCGTGTCCGAGCGTGAAGCTCAAGGCGAGGAAAACCGAGATGTCACTTTACTTACACTGCACGACCGCACATAAAAAAGATGGAAATAGTAACATATTACGTACGTTTCGTAACTTTTATGAATACTGTTGTTGATTTTATTCTTTAGTTTATGCAATTGGTTTCATTGTTTCCTCGAAACATCATTACTTTGCTCTTTGACAACTTTGATGTGGACCCGATGCCAAAACATGTTATGAGAGGCATTTGTATCAGATACTCGATCGGGGCCAGTAGTAAATAACTGAATGTGTGGAAATGTATAACTAAAATTGTTAGTTTTGCACGCGCTTCCCAATCTAAAACGAGTGGCATAGCGAGGGTCCACTAACATGTTTTGAATAAAGTGACACGATGTACGTAGATGTTCTGCAATGTTAGATTCACTAAGTCTGGTGGTGAGAGTTGAAAATGGATGATCTCAATTGCTGTATTTGACGAATAATCACTAAAAAAAAACTAGTAGTCCGCCGGACTAGTGCAATTTTGCTTCCATTCGCCCCACTAAATTTTTACTTTCGGGCGAGCGTAAAGATCGAACCCTGAACAATGAAACAGGAGACTGACATAAAATAGGATATTAGGATCACGTTGTATTCAGAGTGTGGGCTTGGCGTGTTTGTTGTTGTTCAACAGCAATATTCCAGCTATATGGCGGCGGTCTGTAAATAATTGAATCTGGACCATACAATCCAGTGATCAAGATGATGAGCATCGATCTATGCAATTGGGATACGATGACATGTGTCAACCAAGTCAGCGAGTCGGATCCCGATCCTGTAAGCCGCCGGTTACGAGGCTAATTCTAAGCCGGATCTTCACGGGCCAGAGGCGTAAGCCTCGTATATTTGTAAGTAATTGATATCATTAGACACTTGTGTGAGATTCGTTATGCATATCTGTGGTATCACAATGGTATGTGTGTGTGTTTCTCACTCTGTTTGGTTGTGTGTATGTGCGTGTTTGTGTTTTTGTTTGTGTCTTTGTATATGTTGCGTGTGTTTGTTTTCTCTCTCTTTCTCTCTCTCTCTCTCTCTCTCTCTCTGTGCCTCCCTCCCTCCCTCCCTTTTCTCCCCTCCCTCCATCCTCTCTTCCCCGCCCTCCCTATCTCTTTCTTTCTTTCTCCCTCTCTCCCTACCCTACCCCCTCTGTCTCTCTGTCTCTGTCTGTCTGTCTCTCTGTCTCTGTCTGTCTGTCTGTCTCTCTCTCTCTCTCTCTCTCTCTCTCTCTCTCTCTCTCTCTCTCTCTCTCTCTCTCCGATTTATGTGTGTGTGTTTATCTTTGTGTGTGCATTGTGTCATTGTGTGTGCATTAAACGAGATGACGTGCGGCTAGGACACTATGTGTATGTAGTATCCTGTTTGTGACATTTGTTCAGGAAAGAAGGAGTTCCTCTTCATGGACAGCTGATCAAACTAATCGCTTACTAACAGTGAGACATACATTCACTGGATGACAAAGCTATTCTACCATTATGGCATTGTCACGTATCGAAATACGTACGCAATAATGAGTCACAGCTGAGAGATCTATAAGGGATTTATATGTGTTGTTGCGTGTGGACTGAGTATAACAGGCGAGATAAAATCCGCATTTCGTAATTTGGAGCCATTACAACGCCCCATTACAACAGTTGTTTTTATCTGGTAATTTATTTAACTGAACTTTACAGTAGTAGTGCAACATTGTCATCTTATCATCTGTGGATGGCATGTGGTTTGCGTATGCCACAATGAAATATTTGACGAGCGCTTTACAGCTTTACAATAGCGGAGTCCATTAGTTGGGAAGAATCTCGCAAGGTCACGGATGTGTCGAACTTTAAAATGTCGAAATAACGGTTGTCTCGAAGTAAGTGAGGGAGTTTAGTTTTACGCCGCACTCAGCAATATTCCAGCTATATGGCGGCTGTCTGTAAAGAATCGAGTCTGGACAAGTTAAATCCAGTGATCAACAGCATGAGCATCGATCTGCGCAATTGGGAACTGATGACATGTGTCAACCAAGTCAGTGAGCCTGACCACCCGATCCCGTTAGTCGCCTCATACGACAAGCATGGGATACTAAAGGTTCATTCTAACCTGGACGTTCACGGGTGCATTCTACAGAGAGTTCTTAAGATAGTGGATGTATCGAACTTTAATTTGTCGACATCACGGTTGTCTCGATGTAAAAGTTTGGTCCCTGGAAATTTCTTATGCAGTCATCATTTCGGATTGTTTCCAAAATGGGATAAATCCATAGCAACAACGTTAATAGGAGTTTGTGCGGAACGCGATTTCACTCCTCGTCCATATTAACAAGGTTCCGCTGTATACAGCTTCGCCGGAGCCCAGCCTAGTACAGTAGAAACATTATTATTAATGTGTATTACACTTCATGTTCTATGTATTCTAGAGATTCTCTTCTGGTATACTCTTATCGGACACCATTAACCACGGGTGTGTATCAATGTGATACATCATCTTCGTGACTGCGACCGCTATCTGTGTTGACACTGGCAAGTTCGGTTGTAACGGCGGCTTAGCAGATTGGCTCTTGTGAGAATGCGGAGCCAGCCAAGGGAGGTAATTAAATCATCTCTCCCAAGCCATGGATGCATCCAGGGTATAGCGGAGAGTTATCATAACGTATACCCTGGAGATTATCGAGGATGACGAAATGACTGATTTCACAATCCGACTGTGACATATATACCGTTGTCTACTTATCAGTGTACAGCAAATGAGGCTTACGTTTACAACGCAGAGTCACACAGAGTAAGTGAGTTTAGTTTTACGCAGCTTTCAGCAATATGCCAGCAATGTCACGTGGGGGAACCAGAAATGGGCTTCACATTGTACTCACGTGTGGAATAGAACGCGGGCTTTCGGTATGACGAGGTGACGCTTTAACCACTAGGCTACCCCACCGATCCTGTTTCCACATGAACGTGTTTCACTTGTTGGCACTGCAAGCCACCGAGATGATTATGTCACTTTCGACCAAGACACTACACCAAATCCTTGCCTATACGAACATGAACATCCGGCTATAGTAAACTACGTTTATCCCGAACACGTCGATAACGAACTGACGGATATACCATACTTTGCTTTTAGTCACGGCCACTTTCATATTTATTCGACTGACTGACTGAGTTTAGTTTTACGCCGCTTTTAGCAATATTTCACAAACATCACGGCGGGGGACACCTGAAATGCGCTTCACACATTGTACCCATGTGGGGATTCGAACCCGGGTCTTCGGCGTGACGAGTGAACGCTTTAACCACTAGGCTACCCCACCGCCCCTATATTTAGTCGAAATGCGTACAACGGGTTATAACGAACTAAACTTCATGGTACCTTTAAGTTCGTTACAGCCGTAGTTTGACTGTACATTGTAAGGAAATAATGATGACATAAAATACGAAATGAACCCATGGGCTCTAAAGTTTATTGACACAGAGTGACACTGGGTGTCATTACACAAAGAATTCAAAGTGATGAAAGAAATCGCCGCAGCAAAAACGCAGAAACAAAACAGTAAATACAATAAACAAAATTATAAAAATATTTATTTGATAAACCGTACAAATAAAGGAAACAGAAAAGCAATGAAATAAAACCAACCCAAAAATATTACACTGTTAAGATAGAAGTTGCAGTGTTCTATAAACATTTTCTTTGCGTAAGTGACAAGTTTTTCAAACTAGAAATGCACAGCCGAATCTATGAAGTTCTAAACAGTGTTTGCAATTCAGAGTTTCTAGTCCTTTGCACCAGATGGAATCTTTTCGGGGATAAACCCCTCTCTGGATCCGCCTGTGGCTAACGTTTTGATAAGAGCGCTGATATTTTGCTGGTAATCCCAAACGCAGGCACGGCCTGGTTATATTACCGTGTATCACCTGTTGATGCTGCAAGCTACCATGTTGTGTACGTCACTTCCGGCCAAGTATCTGCACCAAATCCCTGTGTATACGAATATGTAAATACTGGGATCTTTAATCAATGCAAAAATTGTGAAAAAGAAAGGCTACAACCCCAAGACGCTAGATTATGTCATAATTTCTCATAATTATGCAGGATAAGAGAGGAGGAAATTAACGTAAAGTTTCTGGCGTAAAGCATAAAACGAGCTGCGATAAAAACGAACTAAAATTATTGGTCCCTCCTTATAACAGCAGTTTTCCGAATATATGTGGGAATATGAAAGTACATATTGGGATATGGAATATTCTAAAAAGGTGAGTTCCAACTAACATGCAAACATCACCCAACATTATTTCACAAAAAAATTTCAACATGACGTTTTAGGTTTACACAAAAGTCAATACCACGGATCAACAGAAAGCAGATGGCGGAGGCAATACCATATCCTACCGAGGATAAAAGGGAAACAACTCTCCAACGCACAGCGGTACAGCCGGCGCTATGTTACTTTCCCTTCGCCAGGAAGAAATGGTGATCCGATGATGACGTATGTGATGTACGTGTTGCACGTGATACGGGTACAAGTATCACGGGTGATGTTAAGCGCATCACATCAATGTGCATCTCACAACAGGACATTTTAGTAACGTTAAGATCAATTTTGAAATAATGTTTTGCGGACATTCCTCTGATATGCAAACTTACTTTTGCGATTAAGGAATTATATTATTTTAAACAATGAAAATACATACCATCAACAACATTCTTGTTAAAATAAACACACAAGTATAATTATATTATTGAAAAACTGTGAATATATTTTATCAACAAAATGTGTGTTAAAACTTACACACAGATGATATGATTACATAATTCAAAAAATCTAAATATATTCTCTATAAAAAAGTGTAAATATATTGTAGCAAAACACACCACACCAGTCGACTATGGCTGTCGATAACGGAAACGTCTACGTCAGGGTGTCGGGCACACTAAAACCCGAGTGTTATGTAACAAGAGTAAAGTTATTATAACAAAAGGTTGTATACGTTTTGTTATTATCAACCATGGTATTATGAAACATTACAAAACGCTCAATTCACCTTAATAAGGATTATGGATTGTCAAGATTAATGTGCAAAGCCAAGTTACTGTAGACTGGTAATAAACAATGACATCCAAAGCAACACTTTGACAAGGTAATGACTGAAAATAGATACCATCAACAACATTCTTGTTAAAATAAACACACAAGTATAATTATATCATTGAAAAACTGTGAATATATTCTATCAACAAAATGTGTGTCAAAACTTACACACACGTAATATGATTACATAATTCAAAAAATCTAAATATATTCTCTATAAAAAAGTGTAAATATATTGTAGCAAAACACACCACACCAGTCGACTATGGCTGTCGATAACGGAAACGTCTACGTCAGGGTGTCGGGCACACTAAAACCCGAGTGTTATGTAACAAGAGTAAAGTTATTATAACAAAAGGTTGTATACGTTTTGTTATTATCAGCTAATGGTATTAAGAAACATTACAAAACGCTCAATTCACCTTAATAAGGATTATGGATTGTCAAGATTAATGTGCAAGCCAAGTTACTGTAGACTGGTAATAAACAATGACATCCAAAGCAACACTTTGACAAGGTAATGACTGAAAATAGATACCATCAACAACATTCTTGTTAAAATAAACACACAAGTATAATTATATCATTGAAAAACTGTGAATATATTCTATCAACAAAATGTGTGTCAAAACTTACACACACGTAATATGATTACATAATTCAAAAAATCTAAATATATTCTCTATAAAAAAGTGTAAATATATTGTAGCAAAACACACCACACCAGTCGACTATGGCTGTCGATAACGGAAACGTCTACGTCAGGGTGTCGGGCACACTAAAACCCGAGTGTTATGTAACAAGAGTAAAGTTATTATAACAAAAGGTTGTATACGTTTTGTTATTATCAGCCCATGGTATTATGAAACATTACAAAACGCTCAATTCACCTTAATAAGGATTATCGATTGTCAAGATTAATGTGCAAGCCAAGTTACTGTAGACTGGTAATAAACAATGACATCAAAGCAACACTTTGACAAGGTAATGACTGAAAATAGATACCATCAACAACATTCTTGTTAAAATAAACACACAAGTATAATTATATCATTGAAAAACTGTGAATATATTCTATCAACAAAATGTGTGTCAAAACTTTACACACACGTAATATGATTACATAATTCAAAAATCTAAATATATTCTCTATAAAAAAGTGTAAATATATTGTAGCAAAACACACCACACCAGTCGACTATGGCTGTCGATAACGGAAACGTCTACGTCAGGGTGTCGGGCACACTAAAACCCGAGTGTTATGTAACAAGAGTAAAGTTATTATAACAAAAGGTTGTATACGTTTTGTTATTATCAATATGGTATTATGAAACATTACAAAACGCTCAATTCACCTTAATAAGGATTATCGATTGTCAAGATTAATGTGCAAGCCAAGTTACTGTAGACTGGTAATAAACAATGACATCCAAAGCAACACTTTGACAAGGTAATGACTGAAAATAGATACCATCAACAACATTCTTGTTAAAATAAACACACAAGTATAATTATATCATTGAAAAACTGTGAATATATTCTATCAACAAAATGTGTGTCAAAACTTACACACACGTAATATGATTACATAATTCAAAATCTAAATATATTCTCTATAAAAAGTGTAAATATATTGTAGCAAAACACACCACACCAGTCGACTATGGCTGTCGATAACGGAAACGTCTACGTCAGGGTGTCGGGCACACTAAAACCGAGTGTTATGTAACAAGAGTAAAGTTATTATGACAAAAGGTTGTATACGTTTTGTTATTATCAACTAATTGTATTAGAAACATTACAAAACGCTCAATTCACCTTAATAAGGATTATGGATTGTCAAGATTAATGTGCAAGCCAAGTTACTGTAGACTGGTAATAAACAATGACATCCAAAGCAACACTTTGACAAGGTAATGACTGAAAATAGATACCATCAACAACATTCTTGTTAAAATAAACACACAAGTATAATTATATCATTGAAAAACTGTGAATATATTCTATCAACAAAATGTGTCAAAACTTACACACACGTAATATGATTACATAATTCAAAAAATCTAAATATATTCTCTATAAAAAAGTGTAAATATATTGTAGCAAAACACACCACACCAGTCGACTATGGCTGTCGATAACGGAAACGTCTACGTCAGGGTGTCGGGCACACTAAAACCAGAGTGTTATGTAACAAGAGTAAAAGTTATTATAACAAAAGGTTGTATACGTTTTGTTATTATCAGCCCATGGTATTATGAAACATTACAAAACGCTCAATTCACCTTAATAAGGATTATCGATTGTCAAGATTAATGTGCAAGCCAAGTTACTGTAGACTGGTAATAAACAATGACATCCAAAGCAACACTTTGACAAGGTAATGACTGAAAATAGATACCATCAACAACATTCTTGTTAAAATAAACACACAGGTATAATTATATCATTGAAAAACTGTGAATATATTCTATCAACAAAATGTGTGTCAAAACTTAAACACACGTAATATGATTACATAATTCAAAAAATCTAAATATATTCTCTATAAAAAAGTGTAAATATATTGTAGCAAAACACACCACACCAGTCGACTATGGCTGTCGATAACGGAAACGTCTACGTCAGGGTGTCGGGCACACTAAAACCCGAGTGTTATGTAACAAGAGTAAAGTTATTATAACAAAAGGTTGTATACGTTTGTTATTATCAGCCGAAGAGAATTTAATGGTATTATGAAACATTACAAAACGCTCAATTCACCTTAATAAAGGATTATCGATTGTCAAGATTAATGTGCAAGCCAAGTTACTGTAGACTGGTAATAAACAATGACATCCAAAGCAACACTTTGACAAGGTAATGACTGAAAATAGATACCATCAACAACATTCTTGTTAAAATAAACACACAAGTATAATTATATCATTGAAAACTGTGAATATATTCTATCAACAAAATGTGTGTCAAAACTTACACACACGTAATATGATTACATAATTCAAAAAATCTAAATATATTCTCTATAAAAAGTGTAAATATATATTGTAGCAAAACACACCACACCAGTCGACTATGGCTGTCGATAACGGAAACGTCTACGTCAGGGTGTCGGGCACACTAAAACCCGAGTGTTATGTAACAAGAGTAAAGTTATTATAACAAAAGGTTGTATACGTTTTGTTATTATCAATAATTGTATTAAGAAACATTACAAAACGCTCAATTCACCTTAATAAGGATTATGGATTGTCAAGATTAATGTGCAAAGCCAAGTTACTGTAGACTGGTAATAAACAATGACATCCAAAGCAACACTTTGACAAGGTAATGACTGAAAATAGATACCATCAACAACATTCTTGTTAAAATAAACACACAAGTATAATTATATCATTGAAAAACTGTGAATATATTCTATCAACAAAATGTGTGTCAAAACTTACACACACGTAATATGATTACATAATTCAAAAAATCTAAATATATTCTCTATAAAAAAGTGTAAATATATTGTAGCAAAACACACCACACCAGTCGACTATGGCTGTCGATAACGGAAACGTCTACGTCAGGGTGTCGGGCACACTAAAACCCGAGTGTTATGTAACAAGAGTAAAGTTATTATAACAAAAGGTTGTATACGTTTTGTTATTATCAGCCCATGGTATTATGAAACATTACAAAACGCTCAATTCACCTTAATAAGGATTATCGATTGTCAAGATTAATGTGCAAGCCAAGTTACTGTAGACTGGTAATAAACAATGACATCCAAAGCAACACTTTGACAAGGTAATGACTGAAAATAGATACCATCAACAACATTCTTGTTAAAATAAACACACAAGTATAATTATATCATTGAAAAACTGTGAATATATTCTATCAACAAAATGTGTGTCAAAACTTACACACACGTAATATGATTACATAATTCAAAAAATCTAAATATATTCTCTATAAAAAAGTGTAAATATATTGTAGCAAAACACACCACACCAGTCGACTATGGCTGTCGATAACGGAAACGTCTACGTCAGGGTGTCGGGCACACTAAAACCGAGTGTTATGTAACAAGAGTAAAGTTATTATAACAAAAGGTTGTATACGTTTTGTTATTATCAGCCCATGGTATTATGAAACATTACAAAACGCTCAATTCACCTTAATAAGGATTATCGATTGTCAAGATTAATGTGCAAGCCAAGTTACTGTAGACTGGTAATAAACAATGACATCCAAAGCAACACTTTGACAAGGTAATGACTGAAAATAGATACCATCAACAACATTCTTGTTAAAATAAACACACAAGTATAATTATATCATTGAAAAACTGTGAATATATTCTATCAACAAAATGTGTGTCAAAACTTACACACACGTAATATGATTACATAATTCAAAAAATCTAAATATATTCTCTATAAAAAAGTGTAAATATATTGTAGCAAAACACACCACACCAGTCGACTATGGCTGTCGATAACGGAAACGTCTACGTCAGGGTGTCGGGCACACTAAAACCCGAGTGTTATGTAACAAGAGTAAAGTTATTATAACAAAAGGTTGTATACGTTTTGTTATTATCAGCTAATTGTATTAAGAAACATTACAAAACGCTCAATTCACCTTAATAAGGATTATGGATTGTCAAGATTAATGTGCAAGCCAAGTTACTGTAGACTGGTAATAAACAATGACATCCAAAGCAACACTTTGACAAGGTAATGACTGAAAATAGATACCATCAACAACATTCTTGTTAAAATAAACACACAAGTATAATTATATCATTGAAAAACTGTGAATATATTCTATCAACAAAATGTGTGTCAAAACTTACACACACGTAATATGATTACATAATTCAAAAAATCTAAATATATTCTCTATAAAAAAGTGTAAATATATTGTAGCAAAACACACCACACCAGTCGACTATGGCTGTCGATAACGGAAACGTCTACGTCAGGGTGTCGGGCACACTAAAACCCGAGTGTTATGTAACAAGAGTAAAGTTATTATAACAAAAGGTTGTATACGTTTTGTTATTATCAGCTAATGGTATTAAGAAACATTACAAAACGCTCAATTCACCTTAATAAGGATTATGGATTGTCAAGATTAATGTGCAAGCCAAGTTACTGTAGACTGGTAATAAACAATGACATCCAAAGCAACACTTTGACAAGGTAATGACTGAAAATAGATACCATCAACAACATTCTTGTTAAAATAAACACACAAGTATAATTATATCATTGAAAAACTGTGAATATATTTTATCAACAAAATGTGTGTTAAAACTTACACACAGATGATATGATTACATAATTCAAAAAATCTAAATATATTCTCTATAAAAAAGTGTAAATATATTGTAGCAAAACACACCACACCAGTCGACTATGGCTGTCGATAACGGAAACGTCTACGTCAGGGTGTCGGGCACACTAAAACCCGAGTGTTATGTAACAAGAGTAAAGTTATTATAACAAAAGGTTGTATACGTTTTGTTATTATCAGCCCATGGTATTATGAAACATTACAAAACGCTCAATTCACCTTAATAAGGATTATGGATTGTCAAGATTAATGTGCAAGCCAAGTTACTGTAGACTGGTAATAAACAATGACATCCAAAGCAACACTTTGACAAGTTAATGTCTGGATGGACAGCCAATAAAATAGGTAGCAACCAGTTCATACCTAAAGGCTGATGGGTTGGGTTAGCTAGCGAGAAATAGACACAGATGCCTTTCCCTTAATACAGGCCACTTTGACAAAATTCCCGACAAAGTACGACAAGGGTTCAAATTATACCCACAAACATTAAGAAAGTTGCCAGATTAAATGAATAACTCCCAGTAACAAAAAGGTACTTAAGCTAATCTAGACAACCTCGGGAATTTAATAAAAGACGTGATTTAACGAATCCTAGCTAAAAGTTCAGCTCAGTAAACCAGTCTAAGAAAGTACCTTAAGACGAAAATGCCTCCTAAACTAATTACAGACAGTTTCGAGTGACCATCCAGTGATCTCATGCTCCCGAGTGGTGTTAGAGGGTCCGAAACCGCCGATTCTTGTAAACGAGGGCGCGGACGTCAGAGGAGAGAACCCAGATTGGAAACCGCTGTAAAGCTACAACTTGATGAGGACTTTCTTAATACAGTGTAATTATTTATAAGACACATATGAAAATAAAGGCACATGAAAAGTATCGCAACACCCATCAGACGTTATCCTTGACCTATCTTGTTATCCTGTTATCACCAGAACACAAAGCAGGACCATTAACTCGGTGTCAAGCTCAACGTCACTGGGTTTTCAAGTCATGGATAAGGGTTGACCGATTTCTTATTGTTTAAGACTGATGGCCGAGATTGGGTTTGGCGTAGTAGAAACACTGGGTGCCTCTCACATTCCTCTAAACATGACCTTAAGACGATTAGACAAAATCTGAATGGAAAACGGTGCATCACTGAGACCTTAGACGGGGTTGTTGCATCATATGTGGATGCCAATCCCCTTAATACAAGACAAGTCTTCATGGACGACAATGCTTGGTATATCGTGCACGTGACGTTGGGGAAATTTTACGTCAAGAGGCAGTGGCAACTCTACTTCGGCCCGCCAGGAGTCCGGATCGCAATCCCATAGAGCATGTTTGGCACATTATGGATCGCAGAATACGCCAGAGAGATCCCCTTGAACAAAATCTTGGTGTATTTGAACCAGCCCTTATCAAGGACGGAACGTGTATCTCAATGTCAAATCCAACGTCTCATACAACGTCCCATACAACGTGTCACTGAGGACAAGAGTCAGGGATGTTATTGCAGTTGGCGAAGATTCAACCAGATACTGACATTGTGCTGTTGTATTCATACTTATGGGATTTCTTGAGGATTATATGTCAGAATCTTGACAATGACGGCACTTGTTAGTGTCATACTACCTTACTAAACAGTACTCCAAAATGATTATTTGAAATGTTGGCTTCTAACTGAACCATATTTTTTCGTTCTCTTGCATTTAGATTTGCCATTTAAGTAGTTATAGATGGTCAATGAATCCAGGCAGCGTTTTAAATGTGGATTTGGGTGAGTTCTTATGTAATGGTTTATGGCAACATGCTGATACTATGAAACATCCGGGGTGTTGCGACACATTTTTCCATGTGCACATTTCCACCAATACGTGGTTAAACAAAGTTACAACAACATTTTCAATACATTAATAAATAAATAAATAAATACACATGAAACCTGACTAGGCACTCCTCTATTTTAAAACAGCAATATGAACTGAAAATATCAGAACTTTCATACTTCTAGAAGGAGACCGAATAACTGACTGCAGCAAAACAACCAAATGTACGCAATGAGTTAATTTGTATGCTCTGTATGTGAGAAAGGACAACAAGCCATGATTCAGCGCTGTCCTAGCATGACACCTGATGAGTGCCAGATCTCGCTGTCTGTATAGGCCCCTTGAAATCTACCGTTGTGTTTGACATCAGTATCTCGTGTATCCGCCTCGTGCCTCCACATTGCTCTTCATACCACCAGTGAACCTGCGGATACGTTAGCTAGGCAATTAACGCAACTCCTCATGCAACACTGCCGCCAGTTCACCCAATTTTGTACCGGAGGGTCCCTGCCCTGCAAAGGTCAAACAAGAATGTCTCAGCTGTGTGGGGTTCAAATCAGTTCTCCTTGCAGGCCAAGGGAGGGTATTAATAGCAACTCTCCCACAGCACGGAAATGATGTGGCCTAGTGTTACCGTCCATGAATATGGGGTGGGTAGCTAACGGGATATCAAAACGACGCAAAGAAACTGATCAAGAATTCACTTAATGTAGTGGTGGTCATAAAGATTTCCCCGTAGGTCACCACTGTCAACTTACAGTCATGGGAGACACATCCCCACACAATAACTGAGCCTCCACCAAAGGGAAGAGTGGAATGAATGTGGAGTGCCAATGAGCAATGTTAATGCGCCTCCAAACTCTAAGACAACCATCTGTAACATAAAGCAGGAGCCTGACCAATGGATTTATCTCCAGGTCCAAGGATTCCAGCGTCGTCGGACAAAACACCAATGCTGACGTTGCCTTTTTATGTTAATGAGTCAAAGTAAGACGCCTTGTGACTCCTCGGGATCTTAAATCAAGTCTTGAGACGCTCTTGTTTGACAAACGTCTATTGGGCGCCCAGAGTTGCTTTAAACAGGAGCTCATGGGGAAGGATTAACGCCACGCGTATCGGGCCATATTGCGATCTTCCGCTGGAATGGTCTTCCCGGGTTGCCCTGGCCCCGATTTCTCGAAACAAACTTAAGTCGAAGTTTTGACTTAAGTTAAAGTTTTTACTCAAATTTGAGCAAAAGCATTTCCCAGAATGAACTGAAATCGATATTAAACTAAAAAATAATAGACAATTTGAGTTTGGTGAATAGATTACTTAAGTTGTTTGTTTTTTTGTTTTTTTTAGAAATACACTTCAGTTAAAAATTCAGTTTCAAGTTTGAGTACAAACTAAAGTTTGTTTCAAAATCGGGACCTGATCTTGGTCGATCTTGTCAGCACATGTTTGTTGGTGTGTCCGAATAGGTCTGCTGATGAAAGGCCCTACCCAAACTGACGCCTGATTGCCTTGAATGACGTGCCAACTGCTTGCATACCCACTGTCTGTCTCAGTCACAACGAAAGTCTTCTCGCCATGTTGACATGTACGGATGAAACGGATGGCATAGTAGTTTATTAGTGGTTTAGTGTGATCCCATGTATGTTAATGTGTACAGAGACGTGAGGGGAGTGGGACCTAGAGTAATAATTAGATACTGAATGACGTTTTCTGTAGAACATTGTCGTTTGAGGAATGTTATGGGCTCCCAATGACTGTAGCTGTGGCAAAGTGTTTTAGTAGAGTAGCCTAAATACATCATACATGTATATTATAACCAGGTATTGAATCAACAACCAGGTACGCTCAGCAGCGCCGTCGATGGAGACTTTTCTTCAACTTGAATGGATTGATTCCTCATTTGTTGATGACTGGTATCTCTTGGCAAACATCCGGCAAAAGGTTTTCCTGAAGGAGAGACAACAATGGTAACACAAGATTCCGTACACATGTTCAGGGTCTTGTGATTTGGAATCAATTGGTCATTTGTGCTGTGTTTCAGTTGTGATTTAAATTGTTCTCATCACAAACACATCAATAAGCCTACACGCTTGGTCTCTGAAGGCTTTCTCACTTCCCACAATTATGCAGGGCCGTACTGTATTCTTTGGGGATATATATCTAAAAGTCATGTTACATTTATGATATACTAGTACCTACTTACTGACGTTAATGGCATTTTTCTTCACTTCATGGCGATTTTCAGATAGATACAACATTTCATCCCTATATATTTATTATTATATTTTATTGCAGTAACTATATCTGTTTTTCGGATTAATTTGTATATGACTTTCATTGATAGTCACAATGCCAAAATGCATTCAAGTTAAAATAAATCGTCAGAGCTGGTCATTGTCAAAGGTAGCCTGTCTGAAGGCCTATGTGCAATTTCCTCAATTGTTTAGTGTTGCCCACAGCAGTTATCAATATTCTATGTTTATCACGCCGGTCTGTCAGCCTGTTCCAAGCAACAGCACATAAAATCATTAACATCGATCTGTGCAATTGGGATATGGTGTCGTACATTAACCAAGATCTCATTTGCTGTCATTTTTGGTACGCGTGGATTAATTAACATCAATTCCAACCTGGACCTTCAAAAAGCAGCATTTCAGCCAGATCACATAAGGAGATAAACATTTAACTAGCCAAATATATGTTATTGCAATCACCTTGTTTTTTTCACGCCACGTGTTGTTGTGACTGAGTTTGACAACTTTGCCATGGAGTCTTCCGCATGAGCAATCTCTGTTTCGTTGGCTGCATGATTCTCATTTACCTTTGGTTCATGGAGGTATTTTTTCATATAGACATCCCACTTTAGCAGAACTATTGGGTCTGAAGATGTCCGGGTAGACGTGTGCTCTACAGCTGAGGCAACGAAGAAGGCCTTGCATAAATTCTTGCATTTGCTGGGGTTCATTTCAAGTGACCTGGGATTGACATAACGACAGGACTCCTCCATTAGAGTGCTCCTTTTGTCTTCAAAACCTGCTATGTCCCCCAGATCATCTAAATCAAGTACCCCATGTACAATGTTAAACGTTTCATCAGTAAATTCTCTTAATGAATATAAAACACCTTTAGACAATTCGTCATTCCTTTGAATGAGGGTATGATAGTTGTCTTTTGAGTCGCTTCTGACAAAGGTGAGAATTTGAACTGGTTGATCAGATGCGATAACACAGGCATCAAGAACTCCTTCAATGTTCGTGTCTTTCAGCTGCAAATCTAACATCTGTGCAAGGGATGTTCCCATGTATATCAGTCCCATCTTTGAGGCACCAAGAAGGGTTTGCGTTTCCGTGTTCCATCTTTCACCTGAACCCTCGGGGAGCAGTATTATATCTAGACCACATGTAAAATAAATTTATGTTAATAATATCCATATCGTAGGCATTATGGAACAGGGTTTATCAGGGATATCTATATATTCCCTGAGTTATGTACATTGAATAAATAATGACCTTGCTGTCAATAGAAATGAAATCAACGCAGCTTGACCATTGTCATCATGGCCACCAACACAGATCCATATGCACATTGGCTGCCTATAATCAGCTCGTTGGACAAACGTTGGTTGGCCACATGGCATTGTGGATGAGGTGCAGGGTACTGCAGGCTGACCAGACATCTAATGTGACACTTGGCAGTCTGATCAGGATTCGACCTTAGGGATAAATAGAGAATGCTTTTTATGAGTTGGGACTGGACCCTCGGACAGCGGATTGGCAAACTGGCTGACCATAGTCTCCCAAACTGCACCATGTAGTTGTCAAATTAGATAATGCATATTTAAAGTGTTGTGGACCCACTGATGGACTTCTGTATTTGAAGACACATATATACTTTCTAAACATCCCGGCATACTATACAATGCAATATATAAATTATATTGCAAGTGGATAAGCTTGGCTACAATCGATACCTTGTTCAGAGATGTCCATAGGGGTTTCATTAACTCTGAACACTCCGACAAGTACATAACATCTGTTCTGACACAGCCTACCAAGCTGTTTCAACACATTTAACACACATGAGCTTTCCGATGAATGAGTGAGTGAGTTAAACTTTATAGTCACAGCTGCATTATATCAGCCATATTGTGACTTAAAATAGCTATAAATTCATGATAAATGCACAAATTATATAAACCTGTCGACGAAGGACAGTAAAACTAACTCGTATATCACAGTATTAAGAAATAGAACTAGCATAAATCTCTAAAATAGGATTTCAGCTTAGGACAATACAATATGAAAAAGATCGCCAACAACTGAAGGTAGATCACCACTCTATGGACCATGGGGACTTACAGTACCTTGGCTACCTGCATGGACCCTTGCTGGATTTACACAATCCCTTCAGCCATTGGCGGTTGTACTGATATTTAGCCATAATAAAACAACACATATTCTACGATTTAAAAAGTTTGTTGAGCTAAATTGACTATGAAAGTTTTGGGACTTACGTATCCTCTCAGGAGGGAAATCATTTTACAGTACTTTAACACCCTTCGAGAATACAGCCACTAACTATCTCAGTTGCTAATTTATTCTACCGATTATAAAATAACATTCAGCTATTAGCAAAACAAATAAATCAAAATTGATCAATCAACCCTATTTCTTTAAAAGAATCTATGATTAAATGATAATTGAAAAAAAGCTTTATGATGAAGATCTCGTCCAACAATGACACAACATCATAAGCCTCACGTTAGCAATGTAAAGGTGAATCAACCAACTCAAACCATTTTTAAGTCGTTCGGACATCTTCTTCCAAAAGCATCCAGTTGCATATACTGGTGGGCGGAAAGGATTACTTGTGGCTATCAGGACCTCTTCACTGGCATCTCTTAAAACTCCTTCGTTTGGCAACTTCTTTGCTGACATATCTGTAGACATCCCTGTTCCACGAGGCTGCGTATATTAACCACAATTAACAAATTACCGAATTAAGTACATATATGTAAATAAAAGCAGCTCACTACCAAAATGAGATGTATATAGGTAAACCAGATGTACCAAAAGCTTAAGATAATAGTATTTACGTATCCTCTGGCATTTACGTTTTGCAAATAAAAAAATGTCCAATGTAATGTTAAACAAAACATTTCACACATAATAATTGGGTTTCGTTTGCCCCTAAATGAATAACTTCTCCAAAGGACTGCAAAGTTGAGACAGCCATACCTCTCTAATGTCTCCTTATTGAGGAAATTATCTCCTTGGGCTCACAGCGAGTATACTTCAGAAATGGATTTCCATGTACAACCTTGTATGCTTCTGGGCCACTGTTATCATAAAACAATACTCCTGTGATTGGATTCACAACAACCTCAAGCAATGTATGGTCCATTACATGAAAGTGAACGCTGATGAGTCCGTCAGGCCAATCTATTTTGTCTCCCTTGTAGGTAATGAGACACATGTCATCTTTCAAACGCCTCTCTATTGATCGCTTTAACTCAGTATGTTTGTCTGAAGACAGTTCAATTCCATGAACTTCAAATGTTTTAGACCAATATTTGACTTCCTTCGCTTTGATGTTTGTCTGAAATGTCTCTTCTTTTTCTCCTATGCCAAGAATATATGACCCTCCTCTCTCGAGTTTTGCAAAAGCACTGACATAGAGAGGAAGACGCAGCTTCCACAAGTGATGAACAAACTGGTTTGGATATCTCAAAATTGCCTCCTTCTTGTTCTGTTCTTCCGGTTTGAATTCAAATCCTTTCAGCTGAATATCTTTTTTCCGATAGGCTTTGTAACGTTTCGTAATTTACGACTGGATGTCTTTGATGTATAACTTCTGAAGGAGGCGGATTTTGCTGCTCGGAGATTGGTTTCAAAAAGTCTCGCAATAGTTGATGATTATCTTGTATAAACCCTTTGTCGGTAACAAATTTAGTCTTGGGATCCGTAATAATAATTGTTGATGAAGGTTTAACGTCAATTACCACAAATTCATGATCCTTTTGGAACTTGTTTTTTGCAATAAACATCATCAAATGTTTCATTAGCAGTTAAGATGGTTTGAAGGTCGTCATCGATGAACTCGTCAAGGTTTCCCCAACTCAGGTCTTGTGGACTCAGGCCTTCTAAGTGAATTAGAAGATAGCCACCCGAAGAATTCCTAAGGGCCGAGACACAGTGTTTTATCTCGTCTTTCTTCCGCCTTTTTTCCTTTGAATTAGGTTTGCGTTTATTTTTTGGTTTGTTTTCGTCATAAGTGTGGCAGAAACTAGTGACTTGGAGATGCACACACAGGCACTTTTTCTTATTGTTGAATTCTACACTGTACTGTTTACATTTGTCACATCCCTGGAATAGATAATGTAACCGATTTACAAATAGTAACACCACCTTAGTTCATGCGTCATACAAGCTTTGTTTGGCTCTGGTATTATGATTGTACTTAACTGGTCAGGTATACTATTCTAGTTAAATGATTACTGATTCACAACCCGAAAATGTGGTGCGAGAAGACAAAACGAAATCCGTACAAGATCACAAACTTTTAAACCTTTGAATATTGACGCTTAAAATGTCTTCACAGTTATCCAATGTACACATGGAGGAAAAGCATTATAGCAATGTGTCACAGAGAAGAAATACAGATAATACGTCTTGCTACTTCACTGTAATTTAATACTTCGTGGTAAATCCCAGCCTAGACATTGCAAATATATTCATGCTCCACTTATGGTCTCGGCCAAAAAGATGTCAGAGGCAACCCCTCACCCTCCACCATATTTCCCTGGAGTATATTCTTCAGGTGAACAATTCACTTGTCTGTGATGCCTCTACTTGCAGACTGCTTTGGAATCTACATTAGTTCTCACTGGCAAATTATATTCTTATTATCTACTATTCATATCTGCTATTAGGCTGATTGGGGATTGAAACTAACACCCAAAAGAAACTTGGCAAATAAAAAAACATTAAATTGTAGAAAGACACACACTTTCATATAAATGTAACCAAGCCAAATCTATTCCTCAAACCCCGCAGAATATGATTCAGTGTAATGACTGCAGGTTTTCGCATGTGTGTTTCTTCTTTTAAAAAAAGCACGTTATTTGCCTGTTTAGAAATTGCACACGCACATATGGTATAAAAACGGTTCAGTTCCCATGTTAGACATGCAGTATTAAGAAAAAAATACAAATGAAATGCTGGGGTTAAACGAACAGTGTGAGGGGGCCATAGGAATGCTGCAAATGGGGCACCACAGACCCATGTTGCAAGAACATTGAACTGCACTCGTAACACTGTAAACAACTTGGTCCAGCTCTTCAGAAAAAGAGGTCTGACAACAGACAGGCCAAGAACATGCAGATCATCGGTGACCACACCCCTTCAAGATCGCTACCTATACAACACCTTGAGTCTGCTTAACAGATTCTAGCCTGAGATGTCATCAAAGTCGAATGCGTTGAGTGGTGTGGTCAGTAGACAGACAGTAGTAACACGACTAAAGGCAGTCGGTATCAGAGACTACGAACCCTACAGAGGCCTGCTGTTGACAAATGAACATCATCGTCGAAGACTGAGACAGACGAGTTCAGTGAAGCATTGATAATGTCGCATCCTCTTCCCCGACATGAGCAGGTTCTGCATGTTCTATTCTGTTAGCCCTGGCACATTTTTGCGTATCCTAATTCCCTAATAGCCATTTCTTTCATGCGCAGTCATACGCACAATACGCACCTCATATGCATTTTGATCATTTTGTGTAAGTTTTATGTACGCGGGCATGCGCACAGTACGATCGAGCATCCGTGATAGTTTTGGGCATGCACATATCTATGCCGCATAAGCTGTTATGCAGGTCATAAGTTATATAAATACGCAGTGCATTGGCCCCGCATCGGTCGAGCACTGTGCGAATCTGCTATGTGTTAGTGTTGAGTTGGGTTGGGCTTTACGTCACATCGGCATTATTCCAGCCATATAGTGACGAGAACAAGTCTGCTTTAATATACATTGTAAGTACAAAGTCAAAAATGGTTTCGTTTCAAAGACACACATTCATTACATTGTCATTTTAGAACAGAGAATGTCATAGCACTAAATTGAAAAGCAGGTAAATTCGTTAGTGACATTACACAGGTACAATTTATGATAAGATCAACTTCCCTCGGGTAGTTCAATATCAGATGAGCGCTCACGCTGGAGAACAGATCTTTCAGATTGGTTGCGTGATAATGCGAGTCCCTTGCAGATGTAAAGTCCACACAGTCAAGCAGAATATGCTTGACGGTGAAAGCCTCATCGCAGGAGAGACATATGGGGGGTCCATCCCCATCTGTTTTCAGCAGATAGTCATGCGTAAACCGACTGTGGCCAATACGCAATCGTCGTAAAATTACTTCATCACGTCTTGACTGACAACCCATGTAGGTATAACCGATTGTTGGCTTCAATTCATGGAGTTTGTTTCTTCCTACTTGAGTGTCCCACCTTTTTTGCATCAGGTCCCGAGTATAGCTTTTGATAGTGGGTTTAAACTCACTGTACGGGATTAGCAGTGGTGACCGGGGCTTTTCAAGTGCTGCTTTTGCTGCAGCATCGGCCTGAGTGTTACCTGCTATGCCGATGTGGCCCGGCAACCAGCAGAGGAAGATGTCACATTGGCCAGTAGAAAGGTCGTTGTAAAGTTATAATATGTCCAGGATGATTGGGTGACTTGAAGTCACATTTTGAAGTGCTTGAAGGCAGGATAATGAATCTGTAAAAACGATGAAGTTTTTGGAATGATTTTGCTGTTGAATGTAGGTCAAAGCTGAAAAGATAGCTTTGGCTTCAGCGGTGAAAATGGAACTGTTGTCGGGGATCCTAGAGGAGACAGTCTTGGATCCAATGACTGTAGCGCTGGCAACTTGACCATCGTTCTTGGATCCGTCTGTGAAAATGGATCTATGAGTCTTATACTTTGAACGTAGCTGGTAGTATTCCTGTTGGAACACCAAAGGATTTGTTTCAGACTTTTAGAGTTTGGTGAGGGTAAGATCGACCTGTGGTTTCACCATTTGCCATGGTGGTGAGGACAGAAGTCGGTAAGGTGCAGTGATATTGAGATCAATTTTAGCTGCAGATATGTGTGGTTTGATCCTGATTCAAAGTGGTGGAACCAGGCTTGGCAGATTAGGGAACAGGTTTTCATAGAGAGGGTTGAAAACACAATTGTATGCTGGATTGGACTCATTTGAACGTAATTTAGTGATATACGGCAGTGCGAGTTTAATGCGGCGTTGTTCAAGGGAAGGTTCATTGGCTTCCACATATAGACTGTCTACTGGAGAGGTCCTAAAAGCTCCCAGGCAGAGCCTCAGCCCTTGGTGGTGGATAGAGTCTAAGTTTTCTAGATTGCTTTTGCAGGCTCAACTGTAGACAATGGAGCCATAATCTAGTTTACTGCGAACTAATGATCTGTACAAGTGAAGGAGGGAGGTCTGATCCCCCTCCCCACTCTGTATTTGAAACTACTTTTAGCAAGTCTAGAGCTTTCAAGCACTTGGTTTTCAAATATTTTATGTGTTGTAAGAATGTCAGGTGACGGTTGAATATGAGTCCAAGGAATTTGACTTCTTCTACTACCTGGATGGGAGTACCATCTAAAGTTAGGTCTGGATCCTTGTGTTGTTCGTATTTACGACAAAAGTCAATACAATTTGTTTTGGATTTTGAAAACTTAAAACCATTTTCATTGGCCCATTTTTGGATTTTGTTAAGGCAGAGTTGTAGCTGCCTTTCTATTGTGTGCATGTTCTTACCACGACATGAAATACTGAAGTCATCCACGAAAAGGGACCCATCGACGCAACTGTTCAGAACGTTAGTGAGGCTGTTACTTTTTATGCTAAAAAGTGTGACAGACAGGATGCTGCCTTGGGGGACGCCCTGATCTTGTTGGAAATAGTCAGACAATGTGGAACCCTCCCGAACTTGAAATTGTCTGTTGTTTAAAAACTGAGATATGAATTGAGGTAGTCTACCCCTCTATCCAAACTCGTTATCAATCTTTTAGGATACCATGTTTCCACGTTGTATCATATGCCTTTTCTAAGTCGAAAAAGATAGATAATGTATGTTGTTTGTTGACAATGGAGTTTTTGATGAATGCTTCCAGACGCATCAGATGGTCAATGGTACTTCGGTTCTTTCGGAAACCACATTGGAGGTCACTGAGGAGATAATTGGTCTCCAAGTACCAGATTAATCGATTGTTGACCATGCGCTCCATGGTTTTGCAAACGCAGCTAGTTAGTGATATAGGACGGTAGTTTGAGGGATTAGCATGATCGCGGCCAGGTTTTGGTATAGGGATGATAATGGCATTGTACCATGAAGGGGGAAAGTGTCCGGATGTCCAGATGTCATCAAATATATTTAGTAGTGTTTCCAAGCCTGAGTCAGGGAGGTGTTTCAGAAGCTGATAATGGATTTCATCAGCTCCTGCCGCAGTGTCGTGAGCCTGTCCTAGGGCAGTACGTAATTCATGGAGGGAAAACGTTTCGTTGTAATCCTCCCCATTGTCAGAGTTAAAATTGACTGGGGTTTTTTTCTGGGTATTTCTGGAACTGAGGGTTATAATTTGATGAGGAGGAGTGGTTTGCCAAAGTTTCGCCAAGTTTGTTTGAAATTTCAGATTTATTTGTTAGGAGGGAGTCACCATCTTTCAGGTGGTGAACTCCTGATTTTGACCCTTTGCCCTTAATCTTTTGAATCATGTTCCAAACCTTGGACATGGGCGTGCGGGAGTTGATTTTTGACACATATTTCCTCCATGACCGGCGTTTAGTTTGTTTGAAGGTACGTTTTGCCCTGGCATTTGTCATTTTAAGAGCATTTAGGTTATGCACTGTAGGATGTTGTCGGAAATATTCTTCTGCCTTCTTCCTATTTTTCCTAGCTTGTTTGCAGTTTGTATCAAACCATGGTTTGCGTATGTGCGGGTTTGCAGAGGAATAGTTTTGTCTCCGATGGCATTGAGGGCGTCTGAAAATAGTTCCATGGGGTCAGGAACATTCCTGAAGTTGTCAGGCTTAAGTTTTTCTGAACATAGGGTTTGGAATAAAGGCCAATTGGCCTTAGTAAAATTCCATCTTGTTGATGCTGGTTCATCCGTGGGGTTGATAGGAGTAAGAATTGTTGGGAAGTGGTCGCTTCCACAAAAGTCGTCATGGACCGACCATTCAAACTTATTTAAAAGATTAGAATCTGTAAGTGATAGATCGAGAGCAGAGTATGATCCAGTGGCAGGATGGAGGTAGGTGTTTGATCCATCGTTGAAGATGCATACATCATTATTTGAGAGAAACTCTTCAAGGACCTTTCCTTTACTATTTGTATCAGTACTCCCCCATAGGGGGTTATGGCCGTTGAAGTTGCCCATGATTATGCAGGGCTTCGGGAGTTGATCATATAAGTTCTGAAGATCTGATAGGCGAACAGTTGAGGTGGGGGGGAGATAGAGGGAACATGGTGTAAACCCCATGTTCAGAGTCATGCGGACAGCAACAGTTTGTAGGTTGGTTTTAAGTGGAACAGGGCTATGAAGGATGCCCTGCCTCACCAGGATAGAAGTGCCTCCTGTAGCTTTTACACCGGGAGGAGAAAAGGAGTGGTAGGAACTTTAGCGACGGATGTCAAATTTATCGGTCCTTTTTAGGTAGGTTTCTTGGAGACAAAACGCGGATGGTTTGAAGTCTTGAATCAATAACTGTAATTCATTATAATTATTCTTAAGTCCTCTGCAATTCCATTGGATCATGTTTTGTGGATTCATGGTGCTTCCACTTGTGACATGTTACGTGAACGTGAGAAAGTGTTTGATGAACTCCTATTGGTGTCAGGTGGAGTTGGAGTTACCTCCATATCCAGAGGGCCAAAGGAGTTATGGACCTCGATGGGGACCTCTGAAGGAGAGGTGGCCTTTGGTTTTGTGTTTGGCAGTTGTTCAAGTTGTTTTAGTCTCTCTAGCCTCTTTTTTTCCCTTTTTCTGCGCGCAGTTTCTGTTTCTGGTTTTGGCATTTGTTCTGGTGTTTGTGATTCAGAGGTTTTGACTTTTGGTGTTGGAGATGGAGTGGCTGAGATAGGCTGAGTTGTGTTGAGTTGAGTTGGCTGAGAAGACATGATCCATGTCAGGTCGGTCTGACATGAGATGGTTGCAATAGTGATAGTAGGACGGGAGACAGCAGAAGAGTAGGTGATAGTTGAAGGGGCTGCAGTTAAACTTGCAACCCTTTTCTTTGCTTCGTGAAAGGAGATATTTTCTTTGTGCTTGATCTTTAGTATCTCGGATTCGCGTTGCCACACTGGACAAAACTTGGAAGAAGCCATATGGTTACCACCGCAGTTTGTGCACTTCACTTCCTTAGTACAGTCGTTGCCCTCATGCTTGTCACCACAGCGGTAACAAACAGCAGAGGAACGACAGGACTTGGATCCATGTCCAAACTTTTGGCAGTTGTAGCATCGGAGTGGATTGGGGACATACACCTCCACACCAATGCTACAATAACCGGCTCTAATCGAGTCAGGAATGTTTGCTCGCACGAACGTGAAGAGATAGGTGTTCGTTGGTTGAACAACACCGTCTCTTTTGAAGGTGAATCGTTTTTACTCTTGCTGAGAGAGTTCCTTGACAATTTGTTCTTCAGTCATGTCAGACAGGCATCGAGCTCTGTCCCGTACAATGCCTCTACACGAGTTAAGTGTTTTGTGTGCTGAGACAGCGACCTTGATATTGACAAATTCTTGTATTTTGAGGAGATTTAATGATTGTTGTTTCCGGGTACATTCTATCAGGAGAGAGCCAGATCGAAGCTTTGTAACATTGGCAACCTCTCCGCAGATACCAGCGATACCTTAGGAGATTGCAAAAGGATTCAATTGCAAAGGTTGCTTGTCACAAGCCTCAATGATCAGGAAGCGTGGCCAGTAGTCAGGTCGGAGGGGCGTACTCTCGTCAGACGAGGAGTTGTCAGTATCCATGTGTCTTCGTTTTGAACCGGGGTATTGGGAAGCCATGTCGTAAGTAATGTGGTTCAGCATCCCCTCTCCCCACCCACCGTGGAGTGTCAACAAGGACGATCGTATATTGCAGCGGATCTCCAAGCTGCAAAGACCAGGGATAAGGGGGTGCTATACTCCAGCGAATTTGACATGAAATGCTGTAGCTGCCTACCAGATTAAAGGTCAGGATGGTTCTGTCCATGACAATCAATTGGAGACGTACAGAAATCGGAGGTCAGCATCACCAGATTGGCCCATGAGCCACAGCCTTCTGTGCACGGGTCTGCGAGGCTAATTTGTTTTGGTTGAGTATTAATTACATTTTGAACATGGCCAAAAGTGTTATGTAATACCAAATTTTGTATAGACATTCCATGCACAGGGCAAGGCGTGACCAGCCGATTGGTAGAATCGGGCCTATTCTATCACCCGTCTAGGCAAAGTTAGGGTCGAAGTGGTGTGTTGGATTATTGAACACTATTGCTGGTTCCGTCATCCTCAACCACCAGACTCCCTTCCTCTGCCGACACAGGGATGCAACACACGGCAAACGGGTTGGCCAATTTGGTCGCCTCTTACAACCAGCAATGTGGTCCACACGGGGGCGAAGAGCCATTGGCGTTACCCAGCACCCCCCACGAGGAGGTTGCTCTTCAAGGGTGTTAGTGGAAGATAAACGGTTCATATGCGGCAACACACTGATCTCCCGGCACGAGCTATGAGCCACGTATATTGGATGTATCATAGCGTACTTGCAGTGCAGATGCAACGCATGCTGAACAAACTCCTAGCAAATGCCGACGTATTGCACGAATCAGTACCGTTTGTCCTGCAATCGGGCAGCGCATTGTAATTGCTTGCAACTTATGCGCAGATAGTGTACAGATAACGTACTTGCGGAACATCCTTGGTACAGTCGAGATTTGGTATAAATATGATGGCTCAGGCGGCCTTATGATGACAAAAGGTTGAAGTTCACGCTCTGGAATCTGCATTGGAAATGAAAACAGCGGAAAACAGCCGCCTTTTTAATATATCGGGAATACACTTGGCATTTGTCAGAAGTGCGTCAAACATGTCGTTGGCACAAGTTGGGTGCATCCGAAACACGTTCGGCATGTGCACTGTATATGCAGCTATTTGCGGCAATGAAATAGTGTTATACAAATCATAGGCACTTCATACGCAATGGATAATCTGAATTCGTTATTTATAAGCCAGATGTGCGTCACAGATAAGTCAAAGTAATCGAATAATTTCGCAATTTTGAGCGTAGGGACAGCTTATTGATATTTTTTACAAGGAACTCACAAGCATTTGATATGTATGCGATAAGTGTGACAGAGGCTTTATCGTCAAAGAGGAGAACGTATTGCCCATTGTTGGGTACAAGAGGACGTACAGTTTTGGGGTGGGAGCATCAGGGTGTGGGGAGGCATTTGTGGCGACAAGAGGACACCATTGGTCATATATAATCATTGATGGCAACTTGAATGCCGTACGCTACAGTGAGTGAGTGAGTGAGTTATTATTTAACGTCACATCGGCAATATTTCAGCCATATCGTGACGAGAACATTTGACATTGAAATAGAATATATATAGATATTATAACAACCTGCCGACGAAGGACAGTAACAATACTAGATAATCACAGATATGGATATAAAACTAGCGTACAAAGATAAAATATTCCAATTAAAGAAGACAATACAATGTAAAAAATGGGCTATAGATCGCCAACAACTGAAGGTAGATCACCATACTAAGGCCCATGGGGACTTACATTACCGTTGCTACCTGCATGGACCCTAGCTAGATTTACACCATCCCTTCAGCCATTGGCGTTTTTTACCGATAATTAGCCATACATTAAAATGACAAAAATACTACGATTAAAACACCTGGTATACTTAAATGTACATGAAATGTTTTGGGACTTACGTACCCTCTCAGGAGGACAATAATTTTACAATACTTCAACCCCCTTTGAGGATACAGCCACTAAAAATCTAAGTTACTAATCAAATCTACCAATAATAAAAATACAGATACGTACAGAACTTATTATTCAAAATTCATTAATTTCTTTTAAAAAGCCAATAATTAAATGAAAATTAACAGTGTTAAAAAGATCCTTAACTGTTTTCACATGAAAGTATTTATCCCTTATGATGGAGAATTCAACACAGTCAAGCAGGACATGCTTGAACTGGTTCTCTCATCACAAGGGATACAAAACGGAGGATCCTCACCTTTCAATAGATACGCATGAGTGTATCTAGTGTGGCCAATACGACATCGTCAAGCTGCTCGGCCATTGTATTCCCAGAAATGCCAACGTGGCTGGGTAACCAACAGAAGACGATGTCCCATTGGCCAGTAGAAAGATCATTATATAATTCGATTATTTCAATTAAAAGTGGATGTTTGCAAGAGAGATTTTTAATAGCCTGAAGGCAAGAAAGAGAGTCAGAAAAAAATTATATACTGTTTATGTTTGGGATGTCTTTGAATATATTTAAGAGCTGTTAAGATGGCGTTTGCTTCTGCTGTAAATATAAAGCTGTTATCCGGTATTCTAGAAGATATTGTTCTGGATCCAATGACAGTGGAACATGCCACTGCGCCACCGTCCTTGGACCCATCTGTAAATAAGGATTTGTATGTATTATATTTATTTCTTAATTGACTAAATTCTTGTTTATACTGTAATTCATTTGTTTCTGATTTTTTAAATGTAGTTAATGTTAGGTCAACTTGTGGCCTAACCAATTGCCAAGGCGGAGAAGAAAGAAAACGGGAAGGAGCTACATGTTCTAGCTCAATGCCAGCAGCAGAAAGGAAAGGTTTCACTCTTATACCAAGAGGCGGAACAAGAGAAGGCTTCTTGTTATACAGATCTTCATATAGTGTAATAAAGACACAGTCTGACGCAGGGTTTGACGCACTGGAATAAAGTTTTGTAATATACTGTAAAGTTAATTTTATACGGCGTTGTGTAAGAGATGGCTCATCAGCCTCGACCTAGAGGCTGTCAACAGGTGAAGTTCTAAAGGAACCAAGACATAGTCTTAGACCTTGGTGGTGGACAGAATCTAAAAGTTTTAGATTACTGTTGCAGGCTCCACCATACACGATGGAGCCATAATCAAGTTTGGAACGTACCAATGATCGATATAATTGTAGGAGGGTAGCTTGATCCCCTTCCCACTTAGAATTGGAAACGACTTTCAACAAGTCAAGTGCCTTCAAGCATTTAGTTTCTAGGGACTTGATATGGGGAAGAAAAGTTAGATGCGAGTCAAAAATTAAACCCAAGAACTTGGCCTCCTTTACAACTTTGATGGGAGTGCCATTGAGGAACATTTCCGGGTCTTTATGCGGTTTATATTTTCTACAAAAATGTATACAATTAGTTTTGGATTTAGAAAACTTAAAGCCGTTTTCAAGACACCATTTATGTATTTGATTTAAACACAGCTGCATTTGCCGTTCAATAGTATACATACGGCAAACGGCCTCGTAATCCAAAGTCATGTAAATCTTTTAAAATCCCATGTTTCCATGTTGTGTCGTATGCTTTTTCTAAATTGAAAAAGATCGACACTGCATGCTGTTTATTAATTATGGCATTTTTCACAAAAGATTCTAAGCGCACTAAATGATCGATGGTACTACGGTTTTTACGGAAACCACATTGGATATTAGTTATAAGGTTATTGGTTTCCAAATACCAAACAAGTCGATTATTTATCATGCGTTCCATGGTCTTGCAAACACAGCTAGTTAATGAAATTGGCCTATAACTGGAAGGATCAGTATGATCACGTCCAGGTTTAGGGATGGGCACAATTATAGCATCACGCCACGACGAAGGAAATTGTCCAGATGTCCAAATGTCATCAAAAATAGATAAACATGATTCAGGTAAGTGTTTCAGGAGTTGATAATGTATACCATCAGCTCCTGAAGCAGTATCGTGAGCTTGGTCAAGAGCAGTATGAAGCTCATGTATCGAAAAGGTTTCATTGTAGTCTTCCCCATTGTCTGAATTGAAATTAATAGATTTCTTTTCCTGCTGTCTTTGATATTTCTGGAATTCAGGTACATAGTTAGATGAGGAAGAATGTATGGCCAAAGTTTCTCCAAGTTTATTTGCTATGTCAGATTTATCAGTTAATAATTCATCTCCATTTTTGAGATGCTTAATGCTAGATTTAGAGCCCTTACCTTTTATTTTCTGAATCATGTTCCATACCTTTGATATTGGCGTGCGCAAATTGATGTTTAAGACATAGTTTCGCCAAGATTGGCGTTTATTTTGTTTAAAAGTACGCCGTGCTTTGGCGTTTAAAATTCTAAATTTGTTTAAATTGTGGACCATAGGATGGCGACGGAAATAATGTTCAGCTTTCTTTCGTGCCTTGCGAGCTTGTTTGCATTCAGCGTTAAACCATGGTTTACGTACATGAGGAACTGCAGAGGATTTGGGGATACACTTGTCAGCTATGTGTCTGAGCTCATCTGAAAAACATTTGATGGCATCAGGAAGATCATGAAAAAGTTCAGGTTTGAGTTTGTCAGCACAGAAAGTTTTATATAAAGGCCAGTTAGCCTTCTTAAAGTTCCATCTTGATGATGGAGGAACATCAGAGGGATTCACGGGTTTTAGTATTGTTGGGAAATGGTCACTTCCACACAGGTCGTCGTGGACGGACCATTCAAATTCATTGAATACGTCTGAGTCTGTAATTGATAAATCAAGGGCTGAATAAGTTCCTGTGCCAGGGTGTAAATATGTGCTAGAAACGTCATTATATATGCATACATCAGTATCTGAACAAAAGTCTTCTAGTAGTTTACCTTTAGCATTAGTTGTTGTACCACCCCAGAGCGGGTTGTGGCCATTTAAATCTCCCATAATGATACAAGGTTTTGGGAGTTGGTCATATAAATTTTGAAGGTCAGTCTTCCGAAGAGTTGAAGACGGTGAGATGTACAATGAGCATAATGTGAACGCAACATGTAACGTCAGTCGTACGGCAACCGCCTGGAGACCAGTATTAAGTATAACAGGGCTGTGGATAACATTTTTTTTGATAAGGATCGAAGATCCTCCAGTGGCCCGATCACCTGGAGGTGAAAAGGAGTGGTATGCATTGAAATTGCGTAATTCAAATGTATCCGTCTGTTTTAAATATGTCTCCTGGAGACAAATGGCTGATGGTGTGAAGTCCTGGACTAATAGCTGCAAATCATTCAAATTATTCCTTAGCCCTCTGCAGTTCCATTGTACAATATTATTAAAAGACATTATCTTTTGGGGGGATTTATTTGGGATCTACCCCGCACTTTTTTGGAGGGCGACTAGCTATGTGCCCTAGGATGGACGTTTTCACATACGTCCATGGCCTCAAGAGATCCATATTTGTTGTACAGCTGAATTCTATTTTCCGACTCTTTTGGGGCTCTGCCACTTTGTTTTTGCTTCGGTTTAGTTTTGCTTTGAACAATGTCTTGAGAATCAGATGAAGATTGAGTCTGTGAACGGGACTGAGAGGATGACTTATGATCTGAAGATGACTCTGGCTGCTTTTCGGACGTACTAGGAAGTGATTCCGTAGTTTGGGATGATATAGCAGGATACAAAAGCTGTGGTTTGTCGCCTTTGACCCAAGTGAAGTTTGTTTGACAGCTTGTCGATGCTGTATATACTTTAGGGGCTTGATTCAGTTGATGTTTTGGCTATTGAAGCATAACTTTCTGTAAGTTCAGAGCTCTTTACAGGTTTTTTGGCATCAGAAAAATTTGATCTTGTTGATCTGCATATGTTCTTTCCAAATCGGACACACTTTTGAGAAAGATGAATGTTCTCCTGAACAGTTAGTGCATTTTTTAAAGGTACCTGTACAATCTTCAGTTGTGTGTGTCTTCTCACCACAGTGAGCACACACAACAGACAATGTGCAAGTATTTACACCATGTCCATACTTCTGGCATTTAAAGCATCTCAGTGGATTAGGAATGTAAATGTCAACATTGATATTGCAATAAGTGCTTTCAGTGATTTGGGAGCAGTTGGTGACGAAAAGGAAAACAGATATGTATTTGTCTGAACAGTTTCATTGTTTTTACGGATTGAAAAGCGTTTTACGTAGAGTACACCTTGATCTTTCATTTCAGTCACGATGTCAAGTTCTGACATGTCAGAAAACAACCGATCATGATCTCTGATGATACCTTTGCTTGTGTGTAATGTCCTGTGAGCAGATACAACGACCGGAATGCCGACAAACGATTCAGTGGTCAACAGATTGTCTGATTGATGCCGTTTCCCGCACTCAACCAGTAACGCACCTGAACGTAACCGTTTAATGTTCTTTACTTCGCCGGCGATACCTTGAATACCCTTGGAAACCGCGAAATGGTTCAACTTTAATGGTGTTTTGTCGAGAGTTTCGATCACAAGAAAGCGTGGCCAAAAGTCAATTGATTTGGACGGTCTAAGGTCATCATCATCAGGATCATTTTCAAGAGGACGTTTTGTTTTTTTGGTGGGGGTTTCATAAGCCATGGTTAGAGTAGAGATTTCATCATCCGAGCTCTCCACCCACCACGGAGTATCACACGGACAATGCAATATACAAGTGGATCTCCGACTTGCAGCACCAAGGATACCCGGATGATATACTCAAGCAGAAAGATTAAACAAGTAATCAATCTACCAAATTGGCCCATGAGCCATCGCCTTCTGGGCATAAGACTCTAGGCAATTTAAATAGTACATATTTCAAAATCAACTGATGTTTTATAAACGAAAATGAGTCAAGACCTAAAGTAAAAAATGTAGTACATAATATAATTTTTGTGCAGATACAATTTAATGCACAGGGCTCGACATGACCGGCCGATTGGTAGAACCGGGCCCATTCTACCACCCGTCTAGGTGAAGTTAGGGCCGAAGTGGTGTGTTGGGCAAAGGAACACTGTTCCTGGAACCAGTGCCCTCAACCACCAGACTCCCTTCCTCCACCGACACAGGGGCGCAACCCACGGCCAACATATCCCCCCGGGTCCACAACGGGGGGTTGAAGGGCGCTTAACGTTACCCAGCACCCACCACGGGGAGGTGGCCCTTCACGGGTGCACGTACGCTACAGAGATGAGGTCCTACGCCCTGTCGTGCTCCATTCCTTCATTAAGAGACACAAGCTATCATGTTTAAACATGGCAATGCAGGGTCTCATACTGCTAACGTCATGCAACAGTTCCTTAACGTCAACAACGTTCATTTGTTTCCCTGGGCAGCTCGCTCTCCAGACCTTAATCACACAGAGTATCTTTGGGATATCAAGGAGAGGCAAATTCGACGGCGACAACAACCTCCAATTACCCGGGATGATCTCATTGTGTCCCTCCATGAAACAAAAAGTGACACATTCCATCAGGCGACTGACGAATTCAGTGCGTAGTGTTTGTCTACATCCAAGCCAATGGTCGTCACACACTCTACTTGGGTGACACATAACACTACCTGTGGTCATGTTGTGCCGAGCTGACCATTTGGACTCATTATATTGCGTTTAGCAATATTGATGTTTGCAATACCGTTTATGGTGATCATTTATGTTGTGTTGTTTTTCCGCTTTTGAGCCTCAAATTGTCTCCACCGCCATATGGCTGGAATATTGCTGAGTGCTGCGTAAAACTAAACTCACTCAGAAACTCAAATCGTCTGCCAAGTTTCTGTTTTATGTTAGTTTAGATGTTAGTTAGGCTGGCGAAGATAACACATTCTAGTTTGCGAAAATGTATGTCTGCTACACGGCTAAGGTTTTCTATATGGTTTTTATTGGAGCCTCGAATTTGGTTGCCCTAAGCAAACATACGACATAATGAGGGCAACTCTACCAACTACCAGAAACACCTGCCACCAATTTTGCAGTTTGAGTGATTTCCTATGTACATCAGGTGCCATGTTGCCCTCTTTAAACTATATGTCAGGAATACTTTAGCGCAAGGTCATTTAACTGCACAAGTCTCAACAATTGGGAGAAAAGGGCGTTTGAAATTTGGAACAAACATTTCAGTTTCGATTCCCAGTTTCGGGGAAACATGTAATCACTTATGGGTTTATTTCAATTTCGCGAAAAGTTCACCTGAGAACACATAGTACAAGTCAAGTAAAGGAGTTGCCACCGGTGCGTCAAATTTAAAAATAAGGTCTTCAATAACACATCTTGCTAGACAACAGAATTCACACAGGGAAGTCATGAATTAGAGACCCAGCAGTGTTTCCAGTTCCCACCACGACCTTTCAATAAATTATTTGACACTGTAAAGATCTCCAGGGACGTTCATGCTCAACTGTTCAGAGCGCTATTTTTATATCTTCTCAAATGCCAATAAAAGAAGAATATCTTGCACGTGCCATGGGCATAAGATGAATACGACAATCGGACGTTGACGCTCGTATGCAGTTACCTTGGTGCACGACCTGTTATTGCAACAAGACGCATCGCCATGCCTGCTTATCAAAGCGGAAAATTACATGTATCAATCCTAACATATTGTAGTGCGCAGCTGTGTCAGTAAATACGTTGTGACATCAGACATTTTTTCTGTCAGTATCTTTTTGATAATGATAGTACATACAGGTATAGATTCTCAGTTTATAAATTCTTTATATTATTGAAAAAGTAAAACATTATTTATGATTGCTGCTTCTGACAATAAACAAAAGGATTCATCACCTTTCTCTCATTAAAAATATGTTTTTTGTATGTATGTTCCGTTCGTGTTTAACTCCACACTCAGGCGTTTTCCAGATATTTGACAGCAGTCGAGTATGGCCCAGACATTCCAATAACTGATATACTGATATCGTTCTAGGCAGTTTAAATACGACAAGCATGGGCTGCTTAAAACAAATTTTAAGGCGGATGGTCACGGCGACTATGTTTGATAAACTTTGATACATTTTGACATTTAAGATGATCTGTTATGCTGATATCCCGAGTGAATATTCCCATATCTTTCAGTCTAGAGCAAGAACTTTCTGTACATTGTTCTAATAATTGATTACCTGCCAAGGAATAACATTAGATTAAACCCATGGATATGAAGTTAGATTAGCATTCACAACTGGTTTGATATTGTATCACAGGGCAAGTTTAGATTAATCCATAGGCATGTGAGATTTTACTTTATCGTCATGGAGACAATTGATTCCTTTATGCATTTAACCGTTTTATGCAATGTTGTCATGTTATTGACCCTCTGGCAAAATATTCCAGTGAAAGATCGAGTATCTGTCGAAACAGACTCCTTATTATGAATCGAGCATTTACAAACAATTGAGACTTATGTGATGCTTTTGCAAAATGGTTGTTGTTTAAAGCAGCAACACACCCAAGTTAGATCATCTAAGCCCATGAATAGCATGAATTATTGAACCACATCTGACGCATTTACTTAGTCAGGCGACGAATGATTTGTGACAATAGTTTCCAAGCAGCAAGTTGACGTAAGTTTCCCCATAACATGATCATGCACCAGTGCGAGGATATGTGCGCTATATAAATATCCTATAATAATAATAATAATAATATACACATGGAAAATAGTATCGCACCACTCCACATTCTTAATGACATCAACGTGATACAAATGAACAAGGGAACTTATCCAACCCCAAGTGAACTTACTATCTGGATAATTGGTCTCCAGGAATAATCAAATGGCAAATATACCTGTAGGAAGAACGACAAACTATAGTTTATTCAGAGAACACATTTTTTGTAGCGGTGATACGTACGGGTATTTTCAAGATGCTCATACAATCCTCAAGAAAGCATGTATCTATGACTAATCGAGTACAATGTCAGTATCTGGTGAAAACTCCACCAACTGCTATAACACCCCTGACCCTCCTTCTTACTGACTATTAGACGTTAAGTTTGATGGTGAAGTGCTGCGTTCCATGCTTGATGGAGGGCTTGTGTCAATACAGTAAAAGTTTGTACTGGATTAATTCTTGCGTGTGTTCTGCAACACGCAGTGTCTCAAATATGTTCTAAGGGATTGACTCCTGGCGGACCAAGGTAGAGTTGTGCATACACAGGTTGCTATGCTGTGCCAAACACGAGCCCAGTGGCTGGTCAAGAGCATGCGCATCGATCTACGCAATTGGGATACAATGACATGTGTCAACAACGCAAGCGAACCTTTCGCCGTTAGTCGCCTCTAACGACTAGCATGGGTTCCTGACAACAAATTCTACCCTGGATCTTCGCGGGGTAGACGAAATATTTCATGTGATTCTGGGAGGAGTTGTATCATGCCTTGGAGCTGTCACTCGTAGTCGAACTCTTTAGTTTGCTAACGTTTTCTGGCCAATCGGTTGATTGGCGCCACGATGATATGAGCATTCTGCACAACATAACCTACCGTCATCACCAGCTGAAGAGGTACAACATTTACTTATCAACGTTACCGACCTGTAGGAACAGTTCATTGAAACTTGACAGTTGCTTTATGACGGGAACGCGTGATGCTCGCACCTGCATGTCTAAAATCAATGTGTTGTGCGTCCAAATAATCATACGAACTAAGTGATATAAGTATGATATGAATACAAATGACTGTATGTAGGATAAAAGTCGTAAGTGTTGTGATAGTCTTTTCCATGTGTATATGACATACCAAACCCCAGTCACACATACTGACAGCCTAAAACTACATTATATTAGAAGATATACATAATGTGTTGGAAATAGCTTTAAATAAAAAGTTGGAGTTATTATAACTTCGTGATATACCTTTGTTTAATCGGTTCATAACCGGTAACATAAAACGTAATAATACCGTCGCCTGCCGCTGCTGGCTATCGGTTCAGAATACGTGAGTCAGAGTGAGTGAAGTTAAGTTTTACACCGCTTTTAGCAATATTCCAGCAATATCACGGCGGGGGACAGCAGAAATGGGCTTCACACATTGTACCCATGTGGGGAATCGAACCCGGGTCTTCGGCGTGACGAGTGAACGCTTTAACCACTAAGCTACCCCACCGCCCCAGAAGTCAGAATAACATACAACTACCACAACTATACAGCTGCCCGAAATAAACGGATACACAAGCATGATACATACCACTCCGTCTAAAGTGACAGCATTATACAATTATAGACTCTTGTAGAGGTCGATATCGGTTTATATTGACCTGAGTAAAACAATATCGACCGAGCTTACGAGTTTATATCGTAATTTATCATAAAACTCAAGTCAATATCGTGTTTTTGTAGACAATCACGTGACGGTATTTTGACCAATCGTGATACAGGAAAATCCTACCTCTATAATAATCCTTTTAAGTGCACGGGCACAGATTTCTCGTGTCTATGGTGGCGCTTTTGAGAGATTACACCGCACTTTGCTTAATAGAAAAACATACCCTGACAATGTCCGCTAGCTTATTAGGCCAAACCAAGACCAACCAAAATTAGAGAGTTTGTCAAAATATTTGCGTGGAGTTAAATTGTCTTTTCTACTGATCATGCATCAAGTGTCCTAAGGCTTTAATTTCCCGGATTATGCTATCACCGAGTATTCAATATCAAGTTGTCATTTTTATTTATCAAAGTCTATATTTCATTTCTCTAGTCACAATCCGGCCACTGCTGGTTTCCGCTATTGAGACGAATGACACGGACAGACCACAAGACGTATGGTTTGTAATAAGGTGTCCCTCAGAAGTCCATGTCTGCGTGTATTTCATATTAAGACCTCAGATTCAACATTATTTTAACTTATTACAATTCTTCATAGTATAAAGATATATTCATTAAACAGTCATCTGAAAAGAATTGCAGGTGCATCAAAGGTAGTGCCCTTATCATAAGGAACATGATTTTAGGCGACAATGATGCTTATTATGTTTATACAATTCTATAAACATCATTTACATTGTATTTTACCCTGCGTATTGTTAGATTATCAGCAGGTAAGATATGGTTGGATGTCCTACTGTACTATGAAATGTTTTACCTATGAGCGACAATTGTATAAGCTACAAAGGTCTATAGTCCCATTTCAATGAGTTGGACCAGTTGAGTACACAAAATGGCAACTACGCAAAACTGGTTTTTCAATTCTGGCACACTACGATGCTATAGGTTAGTGTCACTTTACCCTATATTGCGGGAATGTCCGTTGCCGTGAAGAGTAAATGTAAAAGCTCTAAGTACCCCAATTGTGTAGATCGATGCTCATAATGTTGACTACTTGCTTTGTCTGGTTCATTATTTTCAGGACCGCCTCCGTGGTGTAGTGGTTAGAGCGTCCGCCCGGAGAGCGGAAGGTCGCGGGTTTGATCCCCGACCGCGTCGTACCAAAAGACGTTAAAATATGGTACTTGTTGGTCCCTGCCTGGCGCTCGGCATTTATGGGTACAACAAGGACTGGTCGGCTCGGAGTCAGTATAATGTATCTGAGTGGGGTATTCATGCTTCACTGTGGCAGGGTATCTCAGTGGGCTAGCACTATAAAACCAGTTTAAGTCTGGGCTAGTACAAGCAGCCGCACATACACATACACACGCATGCACGTCGTCATATGAGCGAAATATTCTCAAGCACGACCTAAAACCCAATTTCACCTCACCTCACCTCATTATTTTCAGAATTTTCCGCCGTCATATAAGGGAACACTGTTGAATATTAAACAAAAAACTAAAACCAAAACATTAATTCTCGAACATAGACTAAAACAGCGGAGAGTTTCTGAAAAACAAAATCTTTATCATTTAACGTTTTATATTCAGTAACGTACCTCAGTGTCCAGACTCATCTTCCACCAACTGCATTGTTGTACATGTGTTCACACACGGTGGTGCGTTGTAGAACTGAGATTAAGTGCTGGGGTTATAAGCTTAAGCGCTGTATGCAATAGATCAATATTCGTCTGTGAAAAAAACGATGCATGCTTTATTCTATGTTAGGGTATTTCCACATCAATAAAATCTTAGAATATCATTTGTTAGATACAGGCAGGTATCCCTGACGTATTGAATTGTTTATATTTTGCTATTCCTGAAACGCATTTCCCCATATTTGGTGCAAGTGACGAAGAGTGCTGTGATTCTACCCATGATCTGATTGGGTGCTGTGTTATTTGTCATACTGGCCTTGCATGGATGTCATTTTTAACCACATTTTGGCACATTAAATATTAAAGCCCAAATCTATGTTTTAGTGTTACTCCGAATAATTCTATTTTATTGGTATTAGCCTACCCGGATAATACGGCTAAAATAGACGATAATGGAAAAATAGATTCTGTATCCATTGAAATATCACATGGTGCCTGTAATCTTTTAACATGAAAACGAAGTAATTCCATCACTATCTTGATACTGAGGTAACGATGCAATACGTATCTCGATATTGAGGTCACTATACGATACCTATTTCGATACTGGGGTCAGGACAGGTTACATATCTCGATATTGCGGTCACGATAGGATCCGTATCTCGATACTGGGATCACGATACGATACATATCTCGATACTGAAGTAACGATACGATACATATCTCGATACTGGGGTCACGATACGATACATATCTCGGTACTGAGGTCACGATACGATACATATCGATCTATGAGGTTAGGATACGATACATATTTCGGGTCACGATACGATAGGTATCTGATACAGGGGTCACGATATCTTGATACTTGGGATACTTGGGTCACGATACGATATATCTCTCGATACTTAGGTCGCGGCAGAATACATATGTCGATAGTGAGGTCACGATACGATACGTATCTTGATACTGGGGTCACGATACGATACATATCTCGATACTGGGGTCACGATACGATAGTATCTCGACACTGAGGTCACGATACGATAGATATCTCGATACTGAGGTCACGGCAGAATACATATGTCGATACTGAAGTCACGATACGATACGTAACTCGATACTGGGGTCACGATACAATAGTATCTCGACACTGAGGTCACGATACGATACATATCTGTATAGTGGGGTCACGATACGATACGTATCTCGTTACTGGGGTCATGATAGGATACATATCTCTATACCGAGGTCATGATACGTATTTCGATCCTTCATATCAGGCATTTTGTGAGCAAAAAGCAGCCATTACCTGGGTAGCAAGCTCATACCACAGCTCACAGTCACAAGACATTTTGGTAGAGATTACTAGAGAAGGGAAGACTGAGTACCAGCCAAGTACCCATCAACCAACCTCTCTCACGATAGGTTCTTAGACAGGCATTTAGAAGTTGGATCAATAAAGAAGGATGACATATGGATGAACAACGTCTTTATTACAGTGAGAGCGACTTATAAGTTCTTTGAGAGGTAAAAGTTTTAAGATGAAGGGAAACCAAGTTCTATGGATCGTCATTGCAATAAAGAAGTTGACTATCCATAGAATGTGTTTTTCCTTAAGTGAGAGCCACGTTTCGGTATAGATTCTATCACTTGCTTGATAACGGTGTTAGTACCGCCACCGAAACGTCGTTCTCACTATGACAAGGAAGTTGTTCATCCGTATATTGTCATCCTTCCACACGCATCATGTCCAGTCCCATTTGATGTTCTGTGTATCAAAACTGCAAGAGAAAAATGTGATAAGATGAATTTTGATAAAATCCTGTTTGTATTTAATAAAAAAATGTTTTGCATGAAATATCGATGTAACAACAAAATAATATTAATATATGTCAAATATGAATCGGTAAGATAAACTGACAAATTAATCGCAAATATGAATTGTATCGTATCGTGCAATGCACAGGTGAATTGTGACTTAACTAGTGGATGGTGCACTGTACTACTTTAAACGGTTACAGTCCCTACCATTACTGAAATATCCACAAAGAAAGATACCATCATATTTGCTCCACACATGTACGCCCTGTGTTAGTTCTGCAGTAATAATAACACAACGTTGTGTCAACACCCGCCAGAAGGAAACCGACTGTAGTGGTATGACCTTAGCAATGGTATACATGCAGTATGGTGGAAGATGAACCTTGACCATGAGGTAGGTCACTGAAATTTAAACATCAAACTGACAAAAGATTATCATGTGTTTATATGCTAGTGTCTGTTCTGTTTTCTTTCCCAATTTGTGTATCACACAATAATATCCAGTTGCTGTTTTTTTGTATTCAATTATTCCCCGATTACTGTTGATGTGTTAAAAATGTGTATCTATGGATTAAACGGTTTGAAAATATGCTCAGATTTTCCGCATTACTATGCAGGAATTAAGGACCTAATTGGATTTTCATAACAGTAATCACCCGTGAAGATCCGGATTAGAATTGGGCTTCAGCAAACCTATGCGACTAACGGGATCAGATGATCTGGATCGCTGACTTGGTTGACACATGTCATCGTATCACAATTGTGTAGATCGATGCTCAAGTTGTTAATCACTGGATTATCTGGTCCAGACTCGATTATTTACAGACCGCCACCATATACAATGTAGCTGAAATATTGCTGTGTGTGGCCTGTAACATCAACCAATCAACTACTACAGTTGAGTAGTGTTGCGATTGATTGAAATAATAGAAGTTGGTCGCAGTTAAAACAATTATGCGGTTAGTTAGGTTTAGTGGGTTTTGAAGGAAGGGAATTAAGTCCTGGGTTTCTTGGGTACAAATAACGTTAAGTCACGTAATGTTCGCATGTGATGACAGCGGACTCGCGTGTTGATTGAATGATTGTATTATCAATATATCTGCACCCATGGTTTTCAATGGAATTTATCTAAGAATAGCATAAAATCGTTTACCTCAAATAGAGACATTGTCGACTAATATTACCAAACCTCTTCATTGAAATGACATAACAGGAGCACACTATTTCACGTAAGTATGATCAGCTGTTGTGGTTTGATTACAATGATTACAATGCATACTTTTGTCTCTTTGTTATATCAAGAGAAGAAAAATGATAATTGTTACTATTAACAACCCAAAAGAACAAATATATAGACACCGTTTTACCATATATATACCATATCATGTAGGTCATCTTTTGTATACAAAGGCATGAACTATATATGAACAATTGATCTTAAGGTATCTTGATATCTGATATAGCATTTGATCTTAAGATATCATTATATCTCTTGCAGCAAAACTGATCGTTAGATAGGACGAGGCATACGACAAGGTCTTGCTAATCCATAGAGCTAAATTGCGATTTATGTGACTACAACCAGGCAATGAGAGGTATGTAGTGACAAGCAGTACTGCACTACATGTAACAACAATAAGTTTTATTATATGACGGGTAGATTTCCGCCCTGCTGATTGGCCCACTTGGTCACATGGCAGCTTTGACGTTGTCAACCTTTGTCAACAGCTTTGAGCTTTGTCAACCCCGAAACGGCGCGAGAGGTTGATATCACAATCCAAGAACCTCCCGTGGCTAAAAATAGATTTGGGATATTCCAGCTGTGAACTCCGCACTACGTGCGTCACGCTAGATAAGGAAGCGATAGGCATCGCTTCGTCCCTGTGACTGTGTTGGTTTAGAGTTACGTTCCATTTGTATCAAAATGGCTGCACCTCATGTGCGAGGCCATCGGTAGTATGCTTTGTGACAGAAGAACAGGTATTCAGTACTTTTGTCATAATATAAAACAATTATTGACTTCAGTTCGGTTGATCCAATGATTTATCGACCTTGGTCATGTGATATTCGTCTCGGTGAATATCACATGTCATAGCTAGGTCGATAAATCCTTGGATCAACCTCACAAGAAGTCAATAATTGTATAATAGATAACGGGTAACACACACACAAGTCGTGAAGCAAATATACAGAAAGGACTAAATTGTAAACTTGCTGATTAGATGCTAATTGTGAATCTCTATTCCTGACCATAAGGTCTATGCAATGAATAAGAAGTTGTCACTCATAAAGTCGTCTGTCAGTCGGTTCACTCATATTGGTTAATATATAGCTCGGTATGTATAAAACTGTTGTAGGCGGCGAATGTTTATAACTGAATCTTCAGTGTGTGTTTTTTTCCAAGTAGGGGCGTAGCTAGCATCATAAAAAAAGCCCGGGCTTACACATGATTGTTGCTAATAAAGTTGGATCAGCCCTCAATACTATCTAAATATAAAGCTTTGCAACGTTTCGGGATTACACGAAAAAAATTGGCTTGCTACGCGCCTGGCAGGAGATGCGTCTCGATAAAATGAAGCAATAGTGACCAACATTTACATACCTAGTCAGAAGATGTTATGTAAGGACAATCTTCTTCTGATAATCAAATCAGTGCGCTGGCAGTGTATTCAACACCAACCAAAACAACATGACTGCTCAGTTTTAACTTCCTCAGTTAATGCCCAATTTTGCCCTCTTCTGGCGGTAATAATGCCATGGTCGTCTTACACGCGAATCCCCGCTCACGTGTAATGGTCTCTACCTGTGGTACGGCAATTATCACAACCCTCCCCTCATGTGTTTCCTTCTGCAGTAACCGACTCTCATTAATTAATTGCTACTGTTCCCAGTGTCATGGCCACGGAGCTGAGACAAACTGAACAAAGCCATCATAAAGTAATTAAGATCAAATAAAACAATACGTCTCATTGATCACATCACTCTTGTTTACCTGCAAGATCACATCTGAAAAGACTTTCTCAGATGATTTAAGATCGATCTCTCTGTTACAACCTCCAATTTTAGACTAACATGGGTCCTCATTTGGTCAAAAGTTTGTTACCTCCGAAATACGTGTGTCAAAGGTTGCACACGAGTGACCAACGCAACTCACATCCGTGTGCAACGCGCGGCCAACGGGTTCCACATGAGTGACCAACGCGACTCACACGGGTTGCGTCACGCGTTGAACACGCGTGTAAGGGGAATGAACTTTTAGGCAGTAGTGTAGAATGGGCCCGGTTCTATCAATCGGTTGGTTACGCAGAGCCCTGTGCATAGTGAATATTTTTCACATTTAACTCATTTTGGGGTCTTGACCATTTATATTTCTAATTCATACATTAACAATATATTTAACTGCCAAGAGTCCTTTGCCAGAAGTCGGTGGTGATAATAACCTCCAAATGATGCATGTCTCCGGTTTCTTGTCACGGGCCAGACCAGCCAGACATTAAATTGCTAGGCAAATGCAGCTATTTGTGTCGTTTTCTCTGAAGTATAACACCCCTGTATAACTGGTGTCAGCATCTCGGATACCCGGTGCTATTTGACACTGTCCTTGTTGACACTCCGTGGTGGGTGGGGAGCAGGGGTGCTGAATCCTTTCCTTTTATCATGGCACTTGGTCCATCTAGAAATGAAAAAAAAGAGACGTTAAGAGGATTTAGATCTCACAAGTAGACATATGTCTTCTAACAGTGACTCTTGGGCTTGATTTCTTGTTATTGAGGCTTCAGACTTTCTTCCACTTAAACGTAATCCATTTGCAATTTCAAAGGTTATCTCTGGAATTTGCGGAGAAGTTACAAATGTTACCAGCCACCGTAGCGGCTCGCTTCTTGTGAAGAGTGCAAGGAGACAGCAATCTCTGAATCTGTTGTCGATCAACACATTTGCAAATATAGAGGTTGCTGTGTCTGTGCACAGGACGCTAAACTCTTGTAGTTGCATCATCCAAGACAGAGCTCATTGTCTGGCTGATATGTCGGAGAAGGACATTGCTTCAGAGCTAGAGGATCAAGGTGGTTCAGCAGTGAAACGTTTCACAGGGGAGTGAATCATCGTGAAAACCAAAACGTATCTATTGACTTTTGACCGTTCCTCTTCAACATCGGAGTTATTTCAACATCGTAGTGGATGTGCATGTCCCCAGTCTACTACGTTGTAATAAATGTCAACATTTCCGGTATGGATCGCAAGCCTGTCTAAACTAATTTCATGTCAGACCGACTTGACATGCGTAAAATCAGACAAACCTATTACTTCAGCTTCAGCCCTTCAGATTACTCCCAAAGTCACACAATCTACGTCTGCTTCTCAAACAGAAATTTACCATGAGAAACAATTTGAAACGTCTGTTTATAAACCAGTTATAAATGTTTCTCCTCACATTCACGTAGGCTCGCTCCAATTAATCCACTATGGCTCAGTTGGCCAATGTAATTCAATGGAATTGCAGAGGAGTGAAGAATAACTTCAATAAAATACGAATACTCATACAAGATTTTCAAGCGTCAGCATTGAGTCTTAAGAGACTTGTCTTATTTTTACTGATACATTTGACTTGACGTTACAGTGATTATCATTCCTTTTCTCCTCCAGGCTAAAAATCTACTGGAAGCACGTCTACTTTGGTACACCAGAGTGTCATTCACAGTCCTGTCTCTAAATACGGATCTTCAAACTGTTGCTGTTAGTCTGACTCTGCACATTGCGCTGATATTGTGCAGCTTGTATATCCTTCCCTCTTCTAATATTCAACAATCAGATCTTCAAAATCTGTATGATCAACTTCCGAAGCCATGTCTCATCATGGGCGATCTTAACGGACACAGTCCCCTTTGGAGACGTGCCTATACTAAAAGGTAAAATCCTTGAGGAATTCATCTCCGACAATAAATTTATGTATTTTCAATGACAATTCAGCCACTTATTTACATCCAGCTACGGAAACATATTCTTCTCTTTAATCACTTGCTGATTCCATTTTTATAATGAATTTGAATGGATGGTCCATGATGACCTGTGTGGAAGTGGTCACTTCCCCACCACTCTCAAAACAATCAACCCTGGTGACGATCCACCTTTCTCAAGAAGGAACTTTGCCAGGACTGCTTGCTATGTTCTGACCAATTAAATCATGATGTGTTTGTAAACAGCGAAAATCCTATACAGTTGTTTTCAGATTTACCTAATGACATTGCTGACAAAGTCCTCTAATGAATATAAACACACCTGAAACTGTAGGCAGAAAGCCGAACAGTATTTTCGACAACATCCTACTGTGCATAATTTAAATAAAGTTTTAAATGCCAAGACTCGACGCGCATTTAAGCAGAACAAGCGTCAGTCTTGGCGAACTATGTTTCCAAGATACATTCCCACACACCTATTTCGAAGGTGTGGAGTATGATACAAAGAATGAAGGGCAAAGGTTCTAAGTCTACTGTTCACCATCTGAAGGTTGGTGACAATTTATTGACGGAAAAGGCTGACATTGACAAAAAGCTTGGTGAAACCATTGCCAAACATTCGTCAAATTACGTGCCTGAATTTCAACAATACCAGAAACAAGAGGGGCAAAAAAGATTCGATTTTAACTCGGATATTGGCGAAGACTATGATGAATTATTTTCATTACATAAACTATATGCCGCCTTTGAGCAAGCTCATGATACGGCAACAGTGGCTGATGATATCCACTATCAGCTCCTGAAGCATTTGTCCGAATAATGCCAGGAAACGCTGCTAAATATATTTGATATGATATGGACCAGGGAATTTCCAAACTTTGTGGCGTAATGCCATTGTTGTCTCTATTCCAAAGCCTGGCCGGGATCATACCGATCCATCTAATTACAGACCAATCTCTTTAACGAGTTGTGCCTGTAAAACCATGGAACGAAAGGTAAACAATATATTGACTTGGTATCTTGAAACCAGAAACCTTATAACAAATATTCAATGAGGTTTCAGGAAAAATCGTAGTACCATTGATCATTTGGTACGTATTGCATCATTTGTTAAATATGCTTTAGCAAATAAACAACATACAGTATCGATATTGTTTGATCTCGAGAAAACATACGATACCACCTGGAAGCATGGAATTTTAAAGGATTTACATGATTTTGGTTTGAGGGGTCGTATACCTCCTTATATCACAGTCACATACAGGCAATTTCAAGTTCGAGTGGGTTCAACCCTGTCTGATCATTAAATCAGGATCAGGGTGTTCCAAAAGGCAGTATTTTGTCTGTCACATTGTTTAGTATTAAGATCAATATTTTATTAAAGGTTTTAAATTGATTTATGATTCAATCGATGGATCACCATGGAAAAAGAGAGTTTTTTTTGTGGATGATCTTAACATTTCTCGTCACGGTAAAAATATGCATACTATTGAACGGCAACGGCAATTGTGTTTAAACAAAATAAATAAATGGTGTCTTGAAAACGGCTTTAAATTACCTACATCGAAAACTGATTGCATACATTTCTGACGTAAATACAAACCGCATAAAGATCCTGAACTATACTCAGCAGCGAAAAAAACCGTCAGTACGAATTCAAAATCAGATAGGCACAGTAATCAAATCATTACAGAAATGGACATAATAAGCGGATCAAGAACATTTTTGTGTACAATATCTTGACACATCAATGAATAACTCAGCATAATTTCAAGACATTACGTGAACGTTTGCAGTGCATTCAGACTCTTGACTTCAGTATCTAGTGTGACCACCACGAGCGGCAATAACTGCAGCACAGCGTCTATGCATGGAGTGCACCAATCGATTGATGAAGGCCAATGGCACCTGGAACCACACTCCGAGAAAGGCCTGGCACAATAAATCGGCTGTGTTTGGCCTTGGTATGACATTATTCAGTCTCCTCTGAATTTCATCCCAAAGGTGTTCAGTTGGGTTTAAATCAGCAAGGGGTTGGCCACTGCATAATGTTGACACCGTTCAGCTGTAGGAAGTCCCGTGTAGCTCTGGCAATTTGTGCCCGGGCGTTATCATGCTGGAAAATGTTGTTCCGGTGACGTGCGAAATGTGGTATGACGTGGGGTCTGAGAGCTTGCTCGATGTAGCGCACCGCTGTGATGCCACCTCCTGTCGCTGGACCAAGGTTCTGGAACACCACAGGACCCACTCTCTGGTTCAGGCCTATTCCACCCCATCTGCAGTTGATATGCAATACCGATTCTCATCTGTGAGTAGAACAGTTCTTCATTGCCAGTATCGCCAGTTTTGGTGTTGTAGGGCAAAATGTAGACGTTCACGCCGATGACGAAGGGTGAGGATAGGTCCACGGTAAGATCTACGGCAATGGAGGTTCCCACTGTTAAGACGTCGGTGTACTGTGTCAGTACTGATTGGTCTTCCATTTGTTCCCACTGTCTGGCGTGCTGTTTCGGATGCCTGCATGAAAGGATTCTGTACATGCTGTCGCACAACATGGCAGTCTTGTCGTCACCCTTGGTCTGCCAGTACGGGTGTGATCTTTTGTGGTGTTGGTGGCCCGGAAACATTGCTGCAGCCTGTAGATGGTCCGAACGTTGACCTGGAAGTGATTGGCAACGGCTTGTGCAGTATGGTCAGCCTCAAGTCTTCCTAGACCTGGTTCCTCTGAGCTGTCGTGTCTCGCGACATCCTGCTGACGTTGTAATGTGAATGTTTCAACCAGGTTTGGGGGTGCATTTTATAAGGCTGGTCCTTGTAAACAGCACGTGCAGCATGGGTTGCATGAAAAATATGGAGAACACCGTACCATCTCCGAGATCAGGTTGCGTTCTTGAGACCATTTCCTGGGTTCAATTCTGAGTTTAAGAAAGAATGTCTTTGCTCAGGTAAAGTTGGAGATGTTGTCAAGAATATACAATCAAAACATTAAATGAGTTTACAGTTATCCGTTTCTGCGAAGGAAAATTCCACACGACGTTTCTTTTGCTGCTTAGTACATATGTAAATAACACCCCCATAAAAGTTTTCAAGGGGGCAATGTTCTTGGGTCTTATTTTTGATTCTCATTTAACCATTCTGCACATTCTGCCACATATTAAATCCCTTAAAGCTAAATCCGAAGTGGGGAGGATCAAACTACCCTCCTTCACCTATATGTAGATCATTAGTGCGATCGAAGCTTTTGATTATGGCTCCATAGGTTAGTGGTGCAGCCTGCAAAAGCAACTTAAAACTACTTTGATTCTGTGCACCACCAAGGCCTAACTCTTTGTCTTGGATCCTTCAGAACTTATCCTATTGACAGTCTCTATGTCGAGGCCGATCAACCTTCTCTCAACAAACGGCGTATAAAATTACCGTTACAGCATATTACAAAACTATACTTTAACGAGTCTAACCCTGCAATTAACTGTGTTTTTAATCCTCTTTATGAGGATCTTTACAACAAGAACTCTTCTCTTATTCCGCCTCTAGGAATAAGAATAAAACCTTTCGTTTCTGATGCTTTCATTGAGCTACAAAATATTTCTCCCTCCCTCCTTCTTTCTCCTCCCCCTTGGCAAATAGTGAGGCCACAAGTTGACTTAACATTGATAAAGTTGTTATGGATGGTTCATGGGTTCGAGACAGCAAACTGTCAAACTGTGACGTCATGCAAATTTCATTCAAATCGGAGCTTTACTATAGCGTGACGACGTGTTGACGGTTGCTGCTGAAATGGAAGCCGCTCAAGACGATCTGAGCAAAATAATAATGATCTTTGATGCCGCAGATATTTTGGATATCCCTACTCAATCTCTGGTTTTAAGAAGAAAAGATCTACACTATGACAAAGATAATAGTGATGTTTTTGGTCCCGCAATTTTGAGCGACACTCATTGACCAGAACTCCAAAAGATCGGATACCTAAGAAACACGCGCCAACTAAAATTTGCAATGAACACTTTTGGCGTGTGGGCAGAACTCCGGAATCAAAGACGCAAATCTTTTTCAAAGGATTATTATCCTGTTGCAACTGATTTGGCAAAACTGAGGTGCAATATATCTGCTACTAGCTGACACGTTTTTTGTTGTGGAAGTTCGTCGCAAGGATGGGAGTGATTACCCGTCTCGGAAACACTGTACAGCATTGGAATGGTTATTCAGCCGTATCTAGTGAAGAATGGCTGGGCGTGTCCTGAACTTTCTGTCGAAAAGTAGAGCCGACACGTGTAGTGCAGTATAGTGACGCTTTTAACTCTCGTGATGTTGTTTACCTGTTTGGAAACCTACTTTTAAATTTATTCCTACAGCGGGCCCCTCTCTACCACCGAAATATTCTCATCAACCGATCGGTGTGAACACTTTGCTAAGTATTTACCTTCAAGGCATGGATACAG